>NW_026260827.1:0-285254 GCF_024613125.1 Pisolithus orientalis | reverse complement strand
ATGTGACCTCCAACTCACGATAAGTAATATAATTACGCGTTGTTCGGATAAATGAAGTTCCCGTTCGGGGTTTCTCAGGAGGGCCTCCATGCCACAATTATATAAACATTGGCTCGTGCCCGCCATGGTGGCGTGGAGGGCCCGTATGATGATTCCGAGGGTGCCTCCCAAAGACGGATGTAAGCGTATCCTTTGCCATCATCCTTAGGTTTCACCAATGAACCTTTGAACTTCTAAACAGTTGGAATGACACAAAAGACCTTCGCAGTGCCGTTCAGTTTTTCTAAATGAGGCATAGCACTTGGACGACTGTAAGTGCCTTCCTGGGTTTATCGTCCAAGAGAATGAACATTGAAAGTACTGTCAGTCACTGAGGCCTGGCGCACAATGTAACTGGAAAGTTCGAATTTTAAGGGTTCCTTGTATCCATTCAGTGTCACTCACTGAGCAGTAGCACGGTAAAACCTTCGACCCGGGCGCAGTCCGGAGGTTTGTAGGTGAGTATTTGTAATGTTCTTCCATTGATAGTGATAACTACTACCGTGGACTTTGCTCATCGCTGGGCGATGGGAATTAATGTGCGACTAGCGCTACGGCTTTCTCCGCGGACTCCTTCGTGCCCGTAAAGGGGAACACCTTCGCCCCTCGGGACAGTACCTCCGACCATATACCGGTTTCAAGCTCCCGGAGCTTGTCTAGGTTACCGGTTGCGACTAGCACGACGGACGAGTAGAAGTCATTCGACTCGCAAATTTCACGAAAGGAGTCGATGGTGGGCATGACCCGTCTATCTGTGTTTTGCACATACAGTATCCCAGTAAGGCGAGCGTTGCGTCTGCGACGGCTTGAATCGCAGGGTGTAGTTCATTATGATGTCATTCTCACCTATGTTTTCGCAACCAGCTCTCTACGAGATCGAGAACATCACGCTCGGAGAACTCTTTACAGTTCCCGAGATAACCGATGCCAGGAGTGTCAAGAACAACGATGCGGATACCCCGCAAATTTATCTCCGTGTGGGTGACCCGACGTGTTGAAGACACTGGATTCCGGCTAGTTTGGTGTAACGAATCCCTCGTGAGCCTGCGCACTAGCTATCCAATAGTTAGGACGGTTGACCCGGCGCTCGTCCAATCTCACCGAGGTTTTTCCGCAGCCTTTGGGCCCTATCAACCTGTAGGCGAGATTTTGGGGTTTGTTTTGTATGCCACGATTGTAACTTACGCGACTATCTTCACATCTTCTGAATATACAGTGGATTTATTGAGGATTGAAAGATTATTGCCCTGAGAGAAGTCGGTAAATGACGACAAAACTGAACATTTCACCGAGCCGACCATTATAGTAATGACTGGGGTCAAATTGAATAGACCAGCTTTGTTGGTCAAGTAATGTACACAATAGGGGAGGACCTTGGGTAAGATCAGTAGCGAGTGTGTGCATAGAGGGAGTGACTTGCCGAATGGAGCCAATCGAGGAAAAGGCGCACAGCGTTGGGAATTATGTAAAGATAATAGTGTGCAAGTGATCGGGAACGCAACGGAGACTGTAGATACGATCAAGCAGGCGGGAAGGCCGTGTGTCGTCTCGCCGCGTGGGTTCGACGAGCGTCGCAGAAGCGAGGGGAGAATGAAAGATCCGTTATCTATATAAGTAACTCAGGGATCGGGGGTCGGGATTCGAAACTGTTGCCTGATGTGGTGTCCGAATGCCCGTAACCAGCAACCAGCTGTCCCGAGCCTTCGTTTCTTCTTCACTGAACCACCCTCTATAGCGACCACGGAGTAGTCCTAGACAGTGAGTATAGTGCTCTATAGTTGCCGACCCGGCCTTTCACCTCTTGGAAAGATGCGCCTACTCGATGTAGCAACTGTTCTCGACATCGAAAAGGACATCCAGCGAGCTGGACCCCACACTAAGTTCTTCGAGGAGTGTGGTGGCGGGACCGCAGAATATGTGATACTGTCGCACCGTTGGGGAGACGAGGTCGACTACAATGAAATGGCTCGGCTCATGAGGATGACTGAATCTGACAGGAACGAAATCAAGCGGCGCGCTGGCTACGAGAAGATCATCAAGACTTGCGAACAAGCCCTACGGGATGGCTACAGGTGGATCTGGATCGATACGTGTTGCATCGATAGGCGGAGAAGTTCTGAACTGTCAGAGGCCGTCAATTCCATGTATCGGTGGTACCGTAAATCGCAGAAATGCTATGCATATCTCAACGACGTCGAAGACTCGACCTTCCCTACTAAGCAAGACTTCAACAAGTTTGCCAAGTTCAACGGTTGGCCAGAGTGGTTCTCGCGAGGCTGGACGCTCCAAGAACTCATCGCTCCGAAACAAGTCGAATTCTTTAACAAGGACTGGGTTCCCATCGGAGGCAAGCAGGATCTTGCGGGCATGTTGGAGAAAATTACACACATTCCTCCTGGTGTTTTAAAGCATGGCCGGATCCCGAGGACTGTCTGCGTTGCGCAAATCATGTCCTGGGCAGCGGATCGAGAAACGACGCGAATGGAGGACCGTGCATATTCGTTGTTAGGCTTGTTTGATGTGAACATGCCTATATTGTACGGGGAGGGGGAGAAAGCCTTCCGCAGGTTACAGCTGGAAATCATCCGGACTTTCAACGATCATAGCATCTTCGCATGGAATCCCAAGGGACAGTTTGACTGGCTTGGCGGCGTCCTAGCAGGTGACCCGAGCCACTTTCGCGGCTGCCATGACATTGAAAAGGTGGAACTTGACGAGTTCGTCGACGAAGTAATGGATTACTACCAGAGCGGACCTAGCATGGCCGCCAGCCGCAAATTCGCTTGTCTGAGATCCTGCTACTTTACTCTTCGTCAACAACTGCTTCGCCAACAGCTTTCCTCGGAGCTATTCATCGTCACGAATGCGGGCATTCAAATTTGCTTGCCTGTCGTACCCCATTGCGACTCTTCATCGGTCTTCAGAGCCATATTGGCTTGTCGAGACTACTATGGAAATCTCATCACCATTGACTTGACATCCCCTGAGCTGCAAAGCTCTTACAGGATTTCTGCTGCTGTACGCTTTCGGCACTCACGTCCGGAGCTTAGGACTCTGTATCTCGCTTGCTCGGCTCCGGACACCGAGAAGTACCATTATTTCAAACTCGACGACAGACATGCGTCATACTACGATTTCACCCGACGCGGCACCTTCCCGCGCGAGTTCACAAGCGATACTATCACAGTCTCATCCCTCACAAATGATCTCGTAGTCATAGTTTATGTCAATGACGGCGCCAAATCTCGCTTTGCAGTTGCTGTTGGCTTCTATCTTGGCCAAGGACGCGTGCACGTGGCTTATGACGAATACTCTGCAACTGACGAGGTCCCATGGAGAGACTTTGCCAAGAGAGTATCTGATAGGTTGTGGAGTGCACCTATTGAAGATTGTTTTGTCAGTGGTGTCAAGTGTGCTCACCTTCCGCGGGCTATTTGGGATGCGAGAGTTGTTTGGTACAGTGGGAATAAACAGACCAACGTGATGATTGACGTCGAGCGATGCTCTGGGTGTTGTATTGGGCCACGCGAACGCATTGCTGCGTCTGTTAGTACTTTCTTCTCTTCTTGAATGCAGATCTAACCATCTGTATAACCATAGAATGACTGGGATACTTTTGATACGCCAGGGTTCATGAAGACAGTTCACAATTTTCGTGGGTTGAAGCTAGATGGCAAGCACGTGTGGTTTTACGAGTGTTCTGATCAAAGGACTATAGTGAGTCATAATACACGCGCTCATACTTTCAGTAGCCTGATGTAATCAGCTGGGTGACTATGGTGCCTATTCCAACGGCACTTTCGAACCTTGTGGTAACATATTTGAAGATATGCAAGCACTTGGCATCGACCCTGTGGACCCAGCTTACCACCCAGTGGTCTCCTGCGTATCCAGTGACTCCAATGTATTGCATGGCAAACACGACAGCCTTGCAATCGAATTTCGCTTTCAGGACAAATGCCTGACGTGCTATTCACCGATGGGCCTCTCACTTCCGACAAATCAACAACTCGTGCTGCTGCTGAAAGCATTCTCTTCGCATCTTACAGGCAAACATCTGGTGACAACAGTCATACAATGCTCGGACATCTCCAGAGGTGACAGGGAGGGAGGACGGAGAGACTCGGAGAGTGGTGAATGTTCGCTGAGGACTGTGTCTTGTTTCCGTTTTGACCTTGAGTATCAGATTCGGCATCTAAGAGTAACGATTCCTTCACAAAGCCAAGCAGTTGTGTCCCTTTCTGCACCATTGCGAGTCCACAGGTTTGGCGAAGAGAACCTCCCAGCGTAAGAAGAAGGGGACATTTCAGAAGCATTCGGTGGGTCGGTTGATTATGTTTTACTGCATCCCTCATGACATGTTTTGGGTACAGACAAAACTTTTACACTATAGCACCGGTATCTGTTTCAATTAACAATGCTGCGAGTCTGTCTGATTCATCACGTGATCTACAGCATCGGTCTATAGGAGCCGAAGCTGGTCATGGTTCTGCGGTGAGCTGAACAACATCACGGGGCCACGAAGATGTGCTTATAATGATAACAGAGTAAGTGGATGAAGCATGGTGCGGTCAAGTTCCTCTCAGGTGTATTCGGTTTGGAGAACTTGAAAAATTATGTATGTATTGACCCTTCGAGTACATACTTCAGCCAGTTCTCACCCTCAAAATATAGGTCGGCGAGATAACGTTCTTCGAAGAGCTCTCCCTGATGATGGAATCACAATCGGACAATAGAAGCCTGTTGGTCCGTGCTAACGTTGGTCCGTCGGCACCTGCACCGACATTGTCGTGGAATCCTTTCAAAACCAGGGTAGTGCGGAGCCCGGTTTTTAAAATGGTGGTACCTCCCTTATTCAAGAAGTGTAAAGTTTTTGACCCATTGGTCGACTTGCCTCGATATCTTGCTGCGAGGGATCGGGCTGGGTACGAGGTGAAGTCCATATCACAAACACTCGGTGTCGGGGCAAGTGTTACTATCACCCAAAAGGAAATCGAAACTAACTCTATTCACGAAAAGTTACTCGATTACATCTCTACTGCTATCTTCGATGCGTCTGAGGATGAGACGTGAATTTCTTTACCCCGTATTGTCTCCTTTTACGGTATTTACGCTCTGGTTTCAGACATGGCATCCGAGATACTGCTCACCTGAGGGACAACCAACGCACAGTAGACCTCTTGGACGACACAAGTTGGGTAAACATCCATTCCACGCTGCAAGAGATAGCGGTTCTCCAAACGACATTGGATGCAACTGAGGACGAAGACGAACAGCGAGCACTGGAGGAGGATATAACAGGAAAGGTAAGGATATCCTGAAGCCATAACAACTCAAGGTTGATTGTCGCTATTAATAGATCTTATGGTTTTGTTGGCGTGGAATCCTTTCAGAAGTGGAACAACGATTACCAGAGGCAAGTGAACTTTGATTTATGTGTGAATATCATTTGAGATGGCATAGGTTGTGAATCACCTTCGGAAGGAAATGGATTCTATGACGCTGGAAGGTCGAGATCGATTTCGCCAATGCCTGCATGAGATGGGGAAGATTGTCAAGAAAACATCCCATACAGACCCGGACGATGATCTAGCTCACTTGCGGCGGTAGGCCATGTCATTCTGCGCGTCGTATCGACACAAATTACTGAACGTCTAATGTTCCAGAATTATGCTTGATGCAGGTGCAGGCATATCGAAACATGCGCTATGGCTTGCTGCATGTGCTGTGGAGCAAACCAAGTGGACAAGAGTTCCTGTTGCCCAACGCTTCTGAGCCGAGTCCAGAGAACTTGAAATGACACTATCTGAAAACAGATATCTCTGACTTATTGATTGTAGGGCTCACTGCGGAAAAATCTTATTCAGACCAGATCAACAAGATGGTCAGCAGTGTGCAGATGTACATACCCACCAATGATAATTGTGCTGTAATGATCCGGCGATTCAAAATTCGTTGTAATCAGTGCTATTCTGACCACTGTCCATTACCCCACAACATGTTATTCCTGCTCTGCCATGTATGCTGGTTGGGGATGGCAGGGTAGGGATGATACCTAGTCAGTGGGCCGGAGGAAGAACAAAAGAACAGACCTGGAAGGACTTTGTTGCCTCATGGTAAGCATAAGTTAGTCTGGATACTAGATCCGTCCAAGGCTGGTGTCCAGACTAACCATACGTAAACTAAGTAAACTGAGCCACATGATAATACTTGCCAAATGTTCTCGTCGAGCGCTCATGAGTATGATGCTTCCCAACGCTCCGCTGAATAGCATTAAGACCGGGCCTCGTGTTTGATATGTGTACTTTTTATTAAGACCCACAACCCGCAATGGAAGTCGTCTCGAATCCTTCGCTCATTTATCCCCAGACCGCACGAAGGACACCATTTGAAGAGCCACTTTGTAATCTCGGACAAATAGACAGTACGTGTGATGACTTGTAGTTGGTGATCCAGCCTTGAGCTTGCCGCTCACATCTTAGAAAGATGCGCCTGCTTAGCGCGGAAGCCGTCCTTCACAGGGAAAAGGACACCCAGCGAGCTGGGCGCCAAATTAAAATCTTCGAGGAACATGATGATGGGACCACAAAATATGCGATACTGTCGCATCGTTGGAGAGACGAGGTCGATTATGATGAAATGTCATCGCTCATGAGAATGGCCGAGCCTGACAGGAATGAAATCAAGCGGCGCTCTGGCTACGAGAAGATCATAAAGAGCTGCGAACAGGCCCTGCAGGACGGCTACATGTGGATTTGGATCGATACGTGCTGCATCGACAAACGGAACGAGCCTGAGCTGTCAGGGGCTATTAGATCAATGTATCGGTGGTACAGTAAATCGCAGAAATGCTACGCATATCTCGACGACGTAGAAGACCGGATATTTCCTACTAAGCAAGACTTCAGCAAGTTTGCCAAGTTCAACGGCTGGCCAGAGTGGTTCTCGCGGGGCTGGACGCTCCAAGAACTCGTCGCTCCGAAACAAGTCGAGTTCTTCAACAAGGACTGGGTTCACATCGGGGGCAAGCAGAATCTTGCAAACACATTAGAGAAAGTTACCCAGATTCCTATTGATGTTTTGAAGGACGCCTCGGAGATTTCGAGGCGTTTCTGCGTTGCACAAATCATGTCTTGGGCAGCGGATCGGAAGACGACGCGAGTGGAGGACCGTGCATATTCGCTGTTGGGACTGTTTGGCGTGAACATGCCGATATACTATGATGAGAAGGAAAAGGCATTTCACAGGTTGCAGCTGGAAATCATAGGGAAATTCAACGATCACAGCATCTTCGCATGGAATTCCAAGGGACAGTTTAGCTGTCTTGGCGGCGCCCTAGCAGGTGACCCGAACCACTTTCGCGGTTGCCACGACATCGAAAAGGTGGAACTTGACGAGTTCGTCGACGAAGTAATGGATTACTACCAGAGCGGACTTAGCATGACCAGGAACCCGGGCAGCGGTAGACTCGTAAGGTCTCGCGACCGTACATTTCGCCAACAACTACTTCAGCGACGGCCTGCCATATTCCGTGATGCACGTAGCATTCAAATTTGCTTGCCTGTCATACCCCATTGTGACTCTGCGTCGGTCTTCCGAGCCATATTGGCCTGTCGAGACTACTATGGAGATCTCATCACCATTGACTTGACGTCTCCCGACCCACTTCAAAGCTCCTACCGGATTTGTTCCGGTAGGCGCTTTAGACACTGGGGTCCGGAACTTAGGACACTCTGTCTCGCTTACTCAGCTCCAGACACTAAGGAGTACCACCATTTCAAAGTCGACGATAGGCATACATTGTATCACCGTTTCTCTCGACACGGCACCTTCCCGCGCGAATTCACAGGCGATACTATCACAGTCTCATCCCTCACAAATGATCTTGTAGTCATAGTTTATGCCAACGACGGCGCTAAATCTCGCTTTGCAGTTGCCATCGGCTTCTACCTTGGCCAGGGATACGTGCACGTGGCCTATGACGATTATTCTGCAACTGACGAGGTCCCATGGAGAGACTTTGCCAAGAAAGTATCTGATAGGTTGTGGAGTGCACCTGTTGAAGACTGCTCTGCCAGCGGCGTCAAGTGTGCTCACCTTCCACGGGCTATTTGGGATGCGAGAGTTGTTTGGTACAGTGGGAACATGCAGACCAACGTGATGGTTGACGTCCAACGATGCTCCGGGTGTTGTATTGGACCGCACGAACGCATTTCTGCGTCTGTTAGTACTTTCTTCTCTACTTGAGTGCAGCCCTGATCATCCATATGACCGTAGAATGATGGAGACGGTCTTGATATGCCGGGGTTCATGAAGGCGGTTCATAAATTTCGTGGGTTGAAGCTGGATGGAAAGCTTGTGTGGGTTTATCAATGTGCAGATCAAAAGATTGCAGTGGGTCATAATACTTGTCCTCGCACTTGCGGCAAGCCTGATAATTACAATCAGCTGGGTGACTACGGCGACTACTCGAACGGCACCTTCAGACCTTACGGCAACATATTTAAAGACATGCAGGTAGATGACATCGACCCAGCTTATCGCCCCGTGGCTTCCTGCGTATCCAGCGATGCGGATGTATTGCATCGTCGGCAGGATCAAGGGCTTACAGTGGAGTTTGACGAGCGCCTGACACTTCATTCACCGGAGGGCTTCTCACTTCCGAACAATCAACAACTCGTGCTGCTGCTGAAAGCTTTTTCTATTCGTCTCGCGGGCAAACATCTAGTGACAACAATCATACAATGCTCGGATCTTGATAGAGCGGAGGGAGAGAGAGGTCGGAAGGCGAAAGGTGATGAGCATTTTCAAGGGTGGTGTCTTGCCTTCGTTTTGATCTTGAGCATCAGCCTCGGCATTTGGGACTGGTGTTCCCTCCACGGCGCCACCCACCTTTATTCCTTTATGTACCATTGCTAGCCCACATGTTTGGCGACGAGAACCGGTTTGCGCACAGAGAAGAGAACAATTCCGATCTATCCGGTGAGTCCATTGGAGTTCGTGTCGTATTCTGTCGCTGACTTTTGTTTTGAGGGAACACTTTTACGCATTGGTAAATCTGGTATCAGTTCCGATTAAACATGTTGCAGACACTGGACTTATCTGATCCACCACGTGATCCACAGCATCGAGCAGAAGCTGGCCACAGACCTGCGGTGAGTTGGACAACTGTACCAAGTGCATGAGTACATGCTTATGATGACAACAGAGCAGACGGGCGAAGCATGAAGCAGTCAAGTTCCTCTCAGATATGTTCGGTTTCGAGAACTTGAAAGAATATGTACGTATTTACTCTTTCAATACGTCAGCCTGTTCTTACCATCAAAACCTAGGTCGGCCAGATAACCTTCTTTGAAAAGCTCCCTTTGATGGTCGAAACGCAGCCACGCAGTGAGACCTCTGCAGGTATTGTCAAAGACCAGACTGTCACGTGAAACATATTCTTCTGCGAACTTACATCGGACGTAGGAGACGGTTTATTTGTGTGCCTAGCCCCATCGCCGTGGAATCCTTTCAAATCCAGAGCAGCGAAGAACCCAAGCCATGAAGTAGTGGTCCCTCCCTTACTCGGGAAGTGCGAAGCCCTTAACGAACTGGTTGAACGGCGTAGATATCTTGTTGCGAGACAAAAGGCGCGGCGTGAGGTAAAGTTTATATCACAAACGCTCAGTGTCAGGGTAAGCATTACAATCAGTGGAGCGGTCTTGAAGGTGATTCCAGTCATGAAAAGTTACTCGAGCACATCTATATTGCAATCCTCAATGCATCTCAGGATGAAACGTGAGTTCTTTCCTTTCCTTTCGTATTGTCTTCTCTTTCTACGATATTTATGTTCCGGTTTCAGGCATGGCATCCAGGACACTGCCTATGCGCGGTAAGTCAGCACCTTCTAACGTGCACAAGGTCCATCGAACGCCGTACGCAGGCAGGTAGACATCCACTCCACGCTGCGGGAGATTACGGCTCTCCAAACGGCACTCGATGCAATGGAGGACGAAGACGAACAGCGGGCACTGGAGGAAGATATAACAGGAAAGGTAAGTTCGTTGTCAAGCTATGACAACCCTGGCTGGTTGTTCGTTTGTTGTTAGATCTTATGGGTCTCTTCGTGTGGAATCCTTTCAGAAGTGCAGCAACTATTACCAGAGGCAAGTCAACTCTGATTTTTGCGTGAATACCATTTGAGATAGCTTAGGTTGTGAGCTACATTCGGAGGGAAAGGAACTCGATGGCCCTGGAAGTTCGCGGCCGATTTCGCGGATGTTTGCTTGAGATGGGGAATATTATCAAGAAAACATCTCCTGTGTACCTGGATGATGATCTGGCTCACTTACGACGGTAGGCAATGTCATTCTGCACATGGTATCGGTATAAGTTGATGAACAACACCTTTCGTTGCTAGGATTATGCTTGACGCAGGCGCAGGTATATCGAAACATCGGTCATGGCTTGATGCTCGGGCGGCAGAGCAAAACAAATGGTCAAGTACACCTGCGTCCAGAGGCAACCCCCCTACTATTTCGGCACACTTCACCGAGAATACCCATACATCCACGGCTCTGCGGACTCTGTACACTGGAAACATCTGAGTGAGTTCGAGTCATGAACAAGGACCGTGACATTGTGGTTAATAGGAATCATATAGTTGACAAATATTAGCTCATTCGAGGTAACGGAGTTGCTGGCCGCACTATAACCAACCTTTCTCACGGTTATCGTTGCATGGGAAACTTTGACAGCGAGCTGTTGCACCCAATAACACTTTAGTCCCAAAACACCGAAGCGGTGACTTTTCTCCGTGTTCAGGCGATGTAGTACTAGCGATTCCAACCACATATGTAGCTCTTAGGCTTGTTTTCATCTTACATGACCGCTTCTGCAAAAGTCTACCTCCCAGACACTTCAAAGTACGGCCAGACACCGCCCTGCACTGCCTCCGAGAACGGCAAAAATTGGACAGTCAGTAACGCACATGGAGGGTTCCACTTGGCTTCGTTATAAGTTATGTAGTTGCTTAACATCTTTTTCAGCGCCAGTGGCAGTGTTTTCCAGGCCTCAGCCCTCAACAGGGGGGCCGGGAGCTCAAGCCCGGGAACCAGTATAACCCAACTCCCCTTCACGTATCATACACCTTGGAAATTAACGGTCACCCTAACTTGCTTGCTCAAGGAACTTTCAATATCATGAAGAGTGTCAGGGGGAATGAGTTAGATTGTAAATGCCTTCTCCAATTCATTTGTTACTCGAGCAGTTCTGGGTCTATCTCCGCATACCCTTTCAAAGCTTGCTCACATATTGCTAAGAGGATGTTTTGGGTGATGGGGTCGATGAGGGAGCTAGGACTAGGTTTGTGACAATTGCCCACCGTATCACCAACACCAGCCTCAGGAGTAGCAATGCGCATGAGTCTTCCGGTGCCCGCTTCTACGGCTCACATCAACAAGAGTGACGACAGTGATGCATTCCCTGTTGTCCGAGGGTTGTCATCAGCTCGAAGAGAAGTCGAACCGGCCACAGGTATATTTCCAAGTCCATGATATAGCCGAGTCCGTTGGTGACGAAATAGCGGGGTGAGAGCAGAGGTACCGTGCTGCATCCTTGGCGGCGAGCGTCCGGAAGAGGTTCGCACGGAGGGTCTCCTTTGCCTTGTGCATGGTCGATTGCAACACTGCGGTTGGATTCTCGGTATTCGTTGTGTTGCAGGTAGCGATGCTATCCGAAAGCCATATGAGGTGTTTGCGCCTTCCTTGGCGGAACAGGAGTAAGGAGAGGATGCGGTTTTATTTGCATGTGTGGAGTGCAGGAATTTTTTTCGAGTATGTAGTTATAATCCAAGGAACCGTTAGCATTTCCGATTGGGACGCTACACAGTGCCTCGAGGCCCAGACGTTCCCTGACACCCGTACTCACACAATGTGTAATGACCATCCAGATCACCTGCGAAGTGGACGACGAGAGTGATTCCTCTGTGCATACATCCACCAAGTCGGGCAACGCATGTTGTACCGTAGGTCGTCTTCTCTGTAGCTACACACGTATCGTGCACACCACCTACCTGTTCAGTGTATGGATGAAGAAATCGGGCTGGTCCCTTGGCGCTGATATCGTGATGGACGAGACCACTCCTCGACTGTGCGTTTGAAGAATGGAAAACGGAGACGGAAACGAACACAAGGACTCCTGTGGTGTGCATTCTTAACCCCCGACAGATGTTCTTATCTAATAGTCCAGTTAGTCAACTATACGTAACGGTCATGTCCAAGCTAATGGCATAATCAATGGCCATCTCACATTGCAACGAATGTATCAGCCTCTCCGTGGAAGACGATGCCGAGATGTGTTGTCAGCGAGCTTTTCCGAACTTTCGGAGAGCTGATCCCCTCGTGTACCCAAGGTGCTTTTCCCTGATGTGACGGACAAAACTGTGTCGCCGCACCTGTTTTTCCACACAACCAACCCACCGGCAAGTAACTCGCTGCTCGCGGGATATCGCTTTAACCCCATGACAGGTCGCGAAGTGTTTCGGAACGGTGGCATATGTGATCTCCTGCATACAGGGTTCACCGTCGGGATCCCGATATTTGCACAGTTGTGGCGTGCTGCCGGCGTGCTCATCAACCCGAGGCTATACGGAGAAATGGCGTAAAAACAGGTCACATAAATAAAGCGAATGTTACTTACCTCGTTTTGGGACCTTGCACCATCAGTCTCCCTTCGCAAGGAAGTATGATGTCGGCGACCTTTCTCGGGGTTGTGGACAGTTGATTTCCTTGTGTGTCCGAGGTGTTTCTCGCGGATGTGGCGTACAAAGTTATGACGCAAACAATTTTCCAAGCACCCGTCCCATCGACAGGTAACCGCCGACATACGGCAAATGGCCTTTACTCCATGACTCTCGAAATGAGCCGGAACAGCGCCACAGCTGATCAGTTGCATACAGTGCTTCCCGTCTGCATTGCGATAGAGGCAGCGTTGCTGCACGCAGTCGGCATATCCATCAACACGATGAGGCTACGCAAACATGTGGCGTCAAAAAACAGGCCACAAATTGTAAAACTGAACATTGCGTACTGTGTTTCTGGGCCCTGCGTTGGGGGTTACTGTGTTTCCTACCTTTATTTTGTTTGAGCAATCATGGTGTGGGTGATCCTACGCTTCACGCACTTCAGCTCCTTCTGTAGCCAAATTCATAGAAGACTACCAGGAGTATAAGACGTTTCGGGTTGATGCGTGATCTGACGGGGGGGGGGGGGGGGTCAGCCAAGAGGATGGAGTATGATCGATGCTGCTTACCTCTGTGGTACACCTAGTAAACACAATTGGTGTCTGGTTGGACTCGGATGTATAACAAAGGCAATCTAGACGACCTCAAGAGTTTATATTACAGACATAGGGCACGTGGGCTGTGGCACTCCTGCAGCTACTAGTACGCGCCATGGCCTGCACACGACGGCAAGGTCAGCCACTACAGGTGGGCAAGGGCCTGTCATCATTTGGAGTTCTCAACCACTACTGGTCATTGGGCGAGATATGGTATGGCGAAATTAAATAGGACCAATTGCAGTGATGTTCACATCGGACGCTCGACCATGTTCGTTGGGGATTTCCAGATTACACAATACTGGCGCGAGCCCTCCAATGGCGGTCCGCCCTTAACCACCTTTGTGTGGACCTGCAACTACATTACTACAGCATTGCCAGAGAGCCCTTCCAACGTGATAGTGAGGGACCTCGTTGTGGTGGAGGAGGGTGCCTTCCAACATCCAAGGACGGGTATAAGGCTGTATCCCCTCCCTAATGCATGAAGGCTGAACTTCTGAATTGTTGGAAAATCTATTGCAGTCAATCCCGTGAAAGCTGTCAATTCCGTGAAGCGTGCTAAAGGGGTAATACGTATGTAGTCAGACTGAGAACGTCTTCCCCGATTCATTTGTCACTCAAGCAGTTCTGGGTCCATCTCTGCATACCCTTTCAAAGTTTGCTCGCATATCGCTAAGAAGATATTTTGGATGATCGGGTCGATAGGTGTGTTGGTGCTGGTTTTCTGGAAATTGTCCGCCGCATCGCCAATACTGGCCTCAGGGGTTGCGAGGCGCAAGAGTCTCCCAATGCCTGCTATTACAGCTCGTGCCAATAGGGGCGATGACGGAGGTGATGCACTCCCTGCCGTTTGAGGATTCTCAGCACCTCGAAGAGAAGTCGAGCTGGCCACAGGCATACTTCCAAATCCAGAAACATCGCCTGATATAACCGAGCCCGTTGATGACGAAATAGTGAGGTGGAGAACTGAGCAGAGGTACCATGCTGTATCCTTGTTGAAGAGCGTCCGGAAGAGGCTCGCATGGAGGGCCTCTTTTGCCTTGTGCATGGACGCTTGCAACACTACGGTTGGATTCTCGGCGTCCGTTGCATTGCGGGTGGCGGTGCTCTCACACACGAAAATTGTATGTGTTTGTGCATTCCTTGGCGGCGCAGGGGTGAGAGAGGGTGTGGTCGTGGTCGTAGTGTGAGTACAGGGGTGGTTCCCTTCCGGTGGTCTATAATCCAAGGGACTGGTAGCATGACCGACTGGGTCCTCATACAGCGCGGCGAGTTCGCGGATCGCCTCAAGGCCTAGACGTTCCCTGACACCGGTACTGACACCATGTGCAATGGCCAGTGAATCCGCGTGTGAGGTGGACGAAGAGAGTGATTCCAGAGCACGAGCTGCCATCCCGAGGAGTGCTAGGATGTCTGTGCATACATTCGCCGTGGACGGATAGGAGTGAGAGCCAGAGAGCACAGGAATAGAATTCCCCGTTGGATCTGCATCCGCGGTGTCGCGGTGAAAGGTTCCCTTATCTTTGGCTTTCTGGTTCGCTTTCCCATTTCCAGCCTTTGTCTTTGTGGCATCTTCCTTCGAATTGCTTTTTGGTTGTCTTTCATGGCCCTTGCCTTTCTCCTTCACTGCACCTTTCGCGATAGCACTAGATCCTCCCTTAGCTTTGACACCAGGTTTGGCCTTGGCGTTGGTATCGACATCGACAACGTCACTTTTGGCGCCTTCAATTACAGGAAGAAGACGTGCCCAGCAGAGTGGCCGAAATGCGCGCACGAACGGAAGCAGGATCAGTTCTAACAGAACGTCTATGACTCTATTGATTTGATGGTAGTCAAATTCTCTATGATATTCAGGTCGTTCGCTTGAAGGGAGTGGGATTGTCTCGAGCAATGTGTCGTTCTTGGCATATGAGGACGATAAATCCTCACAGGCTTTAAGAAGAGCAGGGAAGGCGGTGGTTAGGGTGTACGCGAGGAGAGGGTAGCACATAGCTATGGAGGCACAAGTTAGGTCTTGGTATCGTCCTCCCCGTGATGGTGTTGGTGGTGAAGGTGTTAAGGCCAAGTGCGCTGGTAGGCCACCCATGGAGGAAGAAGGCGTCTCAGTAGTCATGTATTTGCCCCCATTCTTGACGAATAGAAACGCATATATGGCTTCAGCAGCGCGGATCATTGCGTCTGCAAGACGATGGATGTAGGTTTTCATACGAACTTCCTTGCCTGTTCCCGAGGCGAACGGGTAACACGACGACAGAAGGGCCCCGCGTAGAGAAGTATATGCGATAAGTAGCGAGGGTTCAGGCGGGTATAGGGAGTGAATGAAGTCGGACCAGCCTAGGCACTCGTTCGTGGAGGTAGAAGACCATATGTATAGGACACACAGTAACGTCTAAAAATCTGATTTCTCACCTGTGCGCACCAACTCCCATTTCCAAGTAGATTCGTCAAGATGTTGTTCCTTGTGTTTCTTCTTGGCTTTCTTTTTGGGAGGTTGTAGGGACGATTCCTTTTCGTGTGCCTGAGCCTGAGCTTGTGCGACGTCGTGACGAAGTTGGACGAGCTCTACGGCGGGGTAGGACACTGCGTACAGCGAGTAGCTGCGCGATGCGTACCTTGCTGGTCAGCGTCCTGTCTTGCCTGGAGTTCCTTGAGCTGGCCCTCGAGACGTATTGCATGAGCCCTCCATCTCTCAGCGCTGTCTTGTGTCTGCGAAGAGATGGCCTGATTGACAAGCGGAAACTGCGACTGGAGGTCTAAGACGTATGCTACACAGGACTGTTTTAGTGCGTGGAAGACGACATTCGCATTACTGACATGCGGTCGACTGGTCCCTTGGCTTGTGTTTGAGAGCTGCAAATGCCTGCTACCGTGAAATGCGAGCCCGACACGCACATTCGCATACTTACGACGGCTATTCTAATGACAGCGGATGGGTCGGCTGCCATGCTCGATAGCGACGACACTCGGATGTTTTGGGACATGGTCAGTCACCGAATCGGAAACGGAACAGACTACGTCACACCGAATAGATTGATTGGAGACAGGATGGATGGGTACACAGCAGAACAGAAAAAGAAACAGGCCACACAACGACTGCAGAACTACTTCGTTACTTCGTCTGTTCATGCTTCTCCACCTTTGCCTCGAGGTCGGCCTGGATTTTGAGGTCAGCTTACTTGCTCGACGGGTGATGAAATAATCAGCTCCTTTTTGTGAAACGCAACGTACAATTTCCTTCTTCTTTTTCTCTACCTAGGCCCGGCATAAGTATCGCACGGACCCGGGACGGGAGTGTACGTACCTCTGCTTTGAGTTTGCGCAACAGCTCTGCATCATGTCTGCGTGTATACTCCTCTGACGGGTGTTAGTCCCCAACTTGCGAAGCATGAGACTGATGATCACCTTCATGGGCTCTTTCCTTCTTCCTACGAGGATAACGTTCAAACTCATACGAACTGACCAAAGGTCGTACAACTGAGTACCTACCCGAATTCTTTTGTCTGAGCGACTGTACCCTCACTTCGTCCACTATAACCCCTCATTCCGAGGGGTACACGTCTTGTGAAGACAGCACGAGTTACACGAGCGAGCATGTCGAATGGTCCAAGTCAAGACTTGCAAGGCCGTGTTTTCCCGTGACGCTGGTATGTCACGCAGTCACGCCTGCCTTCACTCTTGCCTCGACTTGGTCCTCGACTCCAGCCATGTCTTCTTTGCGTTTGCTCAGACAAGCAGTGAGTTCAGGTTTACAGATGGGCAGTCCACCATTTAACTGACTGCGATCATAGGCTTGCTCTGCACGGTCGTTCTCTACCTCGGCTGTGAGTCGCAGAGGTATATAGTTCCGCTTTTCGCCGACCTACAGTACAGCTCACGACGCGTTCTGCTTGTACAGACATCGTCCAGGATCTCTATATTAGAGAACTAAAAGCCTACAAGCCTACCCCCGTTGTATGTATCGCACCTTTCTCCAGCTGCTCATTCTTTAATACCGTGTCTCCGCAGGCAAAAGATGCTCACCTCGGCGCCGTCAAGCCATTCTCCCCGATACAGCCACCCAAACCACCCACGCTCCCGGTAGATCTCGCTGCTGAGTTGGCAGCCTACGACGCAATCGAGCCTACTACAGCCGGCGAGTCTGCAACCGCAAGTTCAACAGGAGAATTTGGACAGGGTGCAGAGGCATTCTTGACGTTTTTAGAGGCCGACGTGAAAGCAGCAGAAGCACACCACTGAGCGTAGATGTGATTGAGGATAGACTATATCTGTGTGCCTCCGCGTAAATCCACTACCACAGTCGGGCTGGAGTCCCTCGCTGAACTAATATACGAGTAAATCTACAATTGGGTGAACAACTTCAAACTGTGTCCATATGGAGCCTCCTACCAAGAAAACACGTCTACGAGGGCCAGATGGGTTTGAGAAACCTAAATCCTCGTACAAGCCACCAGAGAGCATCACAAAGCCTGGCTCGTCATTCAAATCTGCTCCTTCAGTCGGACCACCGCAAAATGGCAGCAACAAACATCGTTCGAAACCTAGTTCTGCTCACCGACCCCAGAATCCCTTCGTGTTAGAGCCATCTGATGAGGCTGGGCCAAGCAAGCCGAGCGTTTTCACCAAGAAACCAAAACCTCTCTCCACAGGACATCGCCCACGAACTCCAAGCGACGCTGCCTTTAAGCCACTGAGAGTTCCAGCATTCACCGAGCTAACTCATGCTGAAGACAAGGCAACAGCGTCTACAAGCCTGACGACGTTACGGGCGACGTTAAAGCCGCCATCGACGTCGACATCTGAAACGCTTAGGTCAATCCCAAAGCCCCCTCCCCTCCCAACCCATTCTAAACCGACTGCGCCTCTCAAGTCTCTCGCGCTTCCTCTTGTTCCAGCCCAACAACCTCCATCGCCGTCAAAGCACATGAGGACGATATTGACCACTAGCGTTGCACAGGCTATCGATCCTACAAAGGATGGTACGGGGGCAGAATTACTCGCGTTATTTCTGCAGCAGCACGGACATACGTTTACTTCATCTACCGACCGAGAGTTACAAAGGGGTATCATGGTGAGTCCGAGAAAGCGGTCACATGGCAAGGACCCGAAATTTATTCGGTAAGTCAAGTTTATTGGTCGCAGACGACAACATCTAATTGCGTCATGTGCGGTAGTGGAGGGCTTGCGGAGCGTGCTCAACGCCATCTTTCGTCTAAGCAGACCGACTTTGCTTTGTGGAAACGTCAGATAGAGAAAAAGCTGGAGTCGAACTCAACCGTCGCGTCTGACATGCGACTCCGTATCTTGAAGATCTTTCAGGTCATCAAGACACCTGAGAAGCCGCGTTCTGCACCTGTCCTGCGTTCTGGCCTGGCACTTTGTCGCCTCACGGGCCGGCACAAGTTTGCGGGTGATCTCACGACTGGCACGTACGTCGTGCTCTTCAGCTTCGCGCCTACCGATGGCAGCGGCGGTTCGGTTATCAGTAGTGGTGCTGAATTATTCGCTGAGGGCGGGGATGTGGATGTGTGGATGCCATGGCACAAAGTCGAGGTGTCGAGCGTTGGAGATGCAGCGATTCAGAGAATCTTTTCACAGCTCGACGCCTTAAATCCGCCCCATATTCTGTTGATCGTGTCGAAGTTTCATATTCGTCGGGCCAAATAATCACCGGTGCGGTTCTAATAACAAATGCTTCCCGCACTTCGCACGTGCACAGCCCCTCGAGGCATGTGTTCCGTCCACTGAGTAGTCACCTCTGATCAAGGAAGTCCGCTTGGCACAAAATTGCCGTTATGGTCCTTTCAGCAAGTTACTGCATGCCGTTTGATTGTTGCTCGACGCAGACAACAGTGTCGCTTAGGTAATTGATTCCTCCGAATTTCGCTTACAATCCTAGAATGTCGGTTGTTGTCCACCAACATAATTAATGGCTCTGCCGTCCATCAATAGGAAGAGACGGGCAGTGCCCTACAGTAAATGTAACAACAAAGATGGGTCGAGATAGGTCCCCTTTGTGGATGGAAGATACACGTTGTGTGCAGAAGCCCGAAGCCTCGTCCACGCCGCGCGTTATCCCCGCCTTTGTTCCAGCACTGCTTATTGGGCCACTTGGAAACCAAGGTACGTTAAATCTGTAAAGCCAGACCCTGTTCTTACGAATCCTCAACTGAAGTAGGTATTCCAACGATGGTCAATTTGGTCACATATGGGTGTCGCACCTTTTTACTGACCCTTTCCTAGTTATGCTGTGGCTTGCGCCGTGTGGATGGTAATACCTTCCATCGTCCGTTGCGCCTCTTTTAACTGTTCTGAGTTCTATAGTTGATCTCGAAGATGAGAAGATCATTGTGTGAGTCGTATGCGCTCGTGGAGCAGGGAGTCATTCACACTTTTTTGCTTGCAGGTTGATCGGGCCCGTAGGGTCAGAGAAGGTTGCTGTGAGAGTTGATGAAATCCTATGAAGTCAACCACTCCAACTATTTGACAGTTTGTACGACAGATCATGAATAATGCTCTGGGGAGGGCATCCGCCTTGAACCACGCAACACATCGGCTCACAGTAACAAGGATGAATTTAAGGGGTGTCAAAGTTGCCCTCCTCGACACACCCGAGATCGGTTCCTTCACGGATGGCAGCAAGATAACTATATATCACGTTTTCCGCCTCGTACGGGACTGGTGTATGAGATCGAGGTGAGGGTGATAACGAAATGAACTATGCACGTTGGTTTCAAATTATCACAGTCGTTTTCTTTTCCTGGCTGGTATACTCTACTTTCAAAACATGGACGCTACACAACCTGTGCTTCCCGATATTCAGTCTTTCAGCGGACTTTGCGAAGGCATTAACTTCTACTCGTCTATTGTTTTGGTTGCTACAGGGTGGAGCAGGATAACCGGCGTTTGGTGGGCCAAGCTTGCCGAGTATGAAAATGGGTTGTGGAGGGATCTGATACGCAGGGGTGCCAGAGTGTTTCCCTTCAGGAACCCTGACTTGGCTATGGATGCCATTGCCCTGCTCACTGACCCAAACATGGCTCGTGAAGGATTACTACAAGGATGATATGGTCAGATGTCTCCTATGGTATCTACTCAGTGAACCAGCTAAGTAACATGGGTAATGGTAGACACACTTCAGTCATTGTATACAGACAATAGGATCTAATCTAAGTATGTATGTGACTTCTTGTAGAGACAGCAAGTTGTTACCACACCCAAGTGAGGAAATAAAGTTGTGCCTGAAGGTGGGATGTATGTCATGTCCATAATGGGGGTGAGTAAAACACAGTGGGAGCAAGGGCAGACATGCCCCAACAAACAAGATATCAAATATACAATGTAGATAAAAGGTAGCTACTGCATGGGAGGAAATCCCCATGAGATGAGAACATCAGCTCATGTTATGCTCTGATCCAGTGACTTTGTCAAACAGACTAGGCATGAAGGATTGGAGATGTCACTATGAGCTGAACATGTTGTAACCCCTATGGCTTGTTGACTAGTAGCTCTCAAGGTCCCTGACTTTGTGAACCATCCACAAATCCACACAAGTACTCAGATATGAGGAGATAGGTTTTATGACAATTTGTAAAGTAGCAAAAAACTGGTGAATACAGGAGAGTATCAAATGGCTTATATACCTCAAGTGGCAGAGTATGAACTATAAAGTATTCAGGGCAGCCTTGCTGAAGGAATAACATCATTGGAATGGGAAGAACAGGGATGGGTGAAGACAGAACAGAGAAAGCAGGATCAGGATCAAGGGAAGCCACTGTTTCATATAGGGGGTGACCTCTGGGACCACCCAGTCAGTCTAGCCATAGAGATTCTTCAGAAACAAGCCATGCACTTGTTTCCTTTGCTCACTGACATGCTGAAATGGAGTATGCAGGCAGAGATGGGATAAGTGCATGAATTATTGCTGACAATGACCATATTCCTGGATGCCATCAGGCCAGGTCTGCAAACTCTTTGTCCTCAATGATCATACCAGACCATTAAGTCCAGTCATGTGGCCTTCAGGGGGCATTGGGGTTTTGGCATTTTGTTTATATTCATCATGTCAGGGAGTGTCATGCAGACAACCATGGACACTGGCATGTGCTGCTTGTGTATTGATGCTGCTGGGGTCAGTGATGTCATTGCCATCAGTTATGAGTTTATTTGGCAAGAATATATGCTGGACCATGTTACTATACATGAGGAATTTACTGCTGAGTCTGTGTACCCTAGGGGACTGTTGTTGGTATGTCATACAAGCTCTGTATGCAAGTTTGTGGCAGTTCCCTTTCCTGATGTTGAAGGATATTAAATCCATTGTGGAATTTCAGTGGTTTTGCTTCATTGTCTGCACTATCAGGGGTGTGTTGATGCCCTCTGCATTCACAAGTCTACAGCTACTTGTCCATTGCTCTTGTATGTGTTTTGACAGTTAAAGACTGCTTGGAGAGGGAGTGTCACTCAACTTCACTACAGTTCCTCATTGTGGTGCAGACCCCACAGCAACATTCTACTGTTTGGGCATCATTGATGCTGTTTGGATGCTCAGGGGACAAGTCTGTGGCTCCACCTCATTGTGTGTGCCCCCCCATCCTCCAGATTGCTCATACATCATTTTCTGAGCATCAAAACAACTACTCACAAATAACAGTTATGTCATCTGCCATCCCACATGGTTGACATGAATGTGTGCCCTGTAGACTTTTCCATTCAATATTGCACCCCCACAGTACTAATCCCTTGCAGAAACTTGGACACACACTCACTCAATAGAATTGCCTGTAGAATCACTTGTAAATCTAAATAACTACATTATGTGCTTTCCCCAAATGCATCCAGGAGTGCCCAGAGGGCTTTGATATGTTATATACAATATGTAAGGCCTTGCACAAACTGACACCATGCATGATAGAAATTGTATCAGGACCAACATTTGAGAAACAATAAACCAGATTGGTGGACAAGGTATCATCAGGCCTCTGCAGACAATGCGTCGTGAATATACCACATCTTATTGTCCACACTTGTATCTTCGACACATGATTCCCACACATTTAGTGTACGGCTGCCCGTTTCTTCTCGTTAGCGGACGATGGAGGCATTGATTACGTCTGTGGACACCATCCTAGAAGATCGTTAGCGGAGTAACTTTTCAGTCCGGACAATGATTTCTGAAATAACTGTACGTCATGTACTAGTGGATGGTTTGCCTGAGGCAAGTGAGTCGTTAGCGGAATACGGATGCCGATCAATCACCGAAATGACACTACATAAGCCATTGCACCGCCACTGTACCGCTTGTATATTTTACGGGATTACGGTACTTATGTAGTGTCATTTCGGTGATTGATCGGCATCCGTATTCCGCTAACGACTCGCTAGGCAAGCCGTCCACTGGTAAATGACGTACAATTATTTCAGAAAGTATTGTCCGGACTGAGAAATTACTCCGCTAACGATCTTCTAGGATGTCAGCTGTTGTCCACCGACGTAATCAATGCCTCCGTCGTCCACTAACAAGAAGAAACGGGCAGCCGTACACTAAATGTGTGGGAATCATGTGTCGAAGATGCAAGTGTGGACAATAAGATGTGGTATATTCACGACGCATTGTCTGCAGAGGCCTGATGATACCTTGTCCACCAATCTGGTTTATTGTTTCTCAAATGTTGGTCCTGATACAATTTCTATCATGCACGGCGTCAGTTTGCGCAAGGCCTTACATATATATACGGTCATTGTCAGCGACAATTCATACACTTATCCCATCTCCGCCTGCATACCTCCGTTTCAGCATGTCAGCGAGCAGAGGACACAAGTGCGTGGTTTGTTTCTGAAGAATCTCTATGGCTAGACTGACTGGGTGGTCCCAGAGATCGCCCCCCGTATGAAACGGTAGCTCCCCTTGATCCACTGAGCGGCGATCGTCCCGTTTCCGTAGACGTATCCACGAGGGGAACGTTTCGGCCGCCTCCAACGACATCTTTATCTTTCCCCCAAATGGAATGTATCACACAATGTATTCAGCTCGTTCACTACGCGCATCGTTTCCCGAGGGTGTCTGGTAAGACACCTACCCGGGACGATGTTGTGCGCTACACAGCTGCTTGGACTCGCAACTTCGCCAACTGCGTAGACAGGACTCTTGACCACGCGCAGAGAGGATGTTTTACCCTAAAGGACATATTGCATTCTTCAAACGCACGTTCACTACACGACTTTGGGTCCGGCTTTCCAGATGTCATAAGGCCAACTCAACGCGATTGGAGTGACTCGTACGCAAGTATGGTAGATGTTCGTTTGGCGACAATTTGTGCCAGTCTGCGTGTTGATTGTTTTCTGCAGGAATCTAGACGATATCGGGCCGCTCTCACAGTGAGTTCCGGGAGTAACCGATGGCCGCTGTTCCCCAAAAGAGGAGATGCGCAAATGCACTTTGGCAAGAGAATGTTCGATGTCGAGTTGGGTCGCACAACTAATGAGATATGAACAGATTTTTTATCAGCAGTGGTTGGGACGATGGATTCGGTTATACGGGGCATGGCCTCTTCAATGGATTGGTGGTGGGGTATCTCCGAGTCAATGATGCAATTTGCAGTTGTGGCTCGTGAACAGGTACCTGGCTATCACTTCGATGATGCTCTCAAGAGACAGATGGTATGGGCCATCCATGTATTAGAATCATATCATATGCAGGTGAGTTCAGGAGACTATCGACTAGCTCTGTAACCTAATTCTATCGACTATTTAGCTTCTAATTCATTCCACACAGCTACGCAAGACACTTGGCAGCACCCTGCAAGGCGGAGATCTGCGTGGGGGATCTATGATAGGAAATTCAAGGCGTCAATGATCATTTCTTATTGATTTGTTGTCGATCGCCCCGTATGCATGTCTTGTATACCCCACCTTCATAGATAGCGTTGTAATCCGATCATGATTGTACGACACACGCGATGCCAAGAATCAGAAAATAAACTACATGTGTCATGATTAGTTAGAGACAGGTCTTCTGCAACAACAGTCATGCTGTAGGCCGAGATTAAAGTGCAGTGAAATTTCTTTCAACATCAGATACATGAGAGATGTCAGCATATGATGCTGCATCTGTAACAAATTGATGTGCGTTTTTCTGATGCCCCCCGCATATTTTTTGTAGGTACTGTGCACATCTCTCTTACTCTGTGCATTGTTTTCATGTATCATGCACATTTTCAGAGACCATTCACACAATATAAAACATACTGCATGATTTTTCTCATGTACCATGTGCATATTTGGAGTCCACTCCATACAACATAAAAAATATAGTGCATGAAATTCTTGTTAGCTGTGTACATGCAAGGTACAGAATGAGTGTTGGTGGCCTTGTACTGTTATTTTTGTTTATTGATGGGAATCCAGTGGTGCCTTGGAACCATGCCTTTACCTTTGTTGATCTTAAGAGGAGGCCAAAATTAAGACTATAAAGAAGGTCTCAGGCTTCTGTGGTAAGAAGACTGAGGTGCACAAGGAAAAACTAACTGCCTAAGTGCGAAGAATTATTATGTAAGCTTGTATGCTGTAAGCAAATAAACATAGGGGACACATGTTCCAACAGTTGACATTACAGCAGGTTCCAAATTGATAGACCAGAATTGACCAATCACAGTGAGTTTTCCACTATATAGTACCCTGTTATATGTAATACAATACATCAATCTCACACTTAGAGTTTGTGATGGCATACTGAAAAAATCCATACTTGAAGTTTAGATCCTTTTCTACATGTTTGCTCAGGTTTGAAGTCAGAGAAAATGTCTACACATAGTGTAGTCACATTTAGTCACAACACATGGGCAGCCTGTGCACCAAAACACCAACACTTATGCAGACCCCAAGACAGGCCTGAGGGATTAAAGTGAGAGCAACATATGTATGGGCCTGTAAGTGCATTACCACAACATATGGGAGGGCCCATGGTGGGTAAGGATGTTGAAACATTTAGATGGGCCCATGACCAATTAAGTATACTGAGTTGCTGTAAGACATGGAGACACATAATGTACCTACTTTGTACTGTATCATATGACCAAACAAGGTTGACAATTGGCCATGTTGCACAGACCAGTGTAGGGAGTGGTATACTCCCTGAGGCTGAAATAGGGATGCCAACACCAAAATTCCACTGTTACCAAAGTTGACCCCTATCAGAGTTCCATGTCTGTCATCTTCAGAATTATTGCATCAGCCTCATGCATCAGCCTCATGTGCTGCCTTGCCTGTTGAACCTTTGGAGCTCCCCTGTCCATCAATAACACACACCCACTTCAGGTAACAATTTTTCATAAGCATTTAGGCTGAATAGTTTCTCCAATCCATCCAGCCTAATAGCCTCCCAGACCAAGGTCTGCCCAGGGACATCTGGTCATGTCCCAGGGCTATGCAGATTTTTAGGCCCTGGGACAAATGGAATTTCCCACATAGCCATCCATTCAAATGCAATTATTTGGGATGTCCCAAGACTGCCTTGGGTGACTGGGGTCCCTACTCCTGAAAGTGCAGCATATATTAGCATTGAAATAGCTGCAGAAATCCTAGCCCCCTTGCTCCTCTGACAGATTTAATCCACAAAGTATCCTTTGACCTATACATCCCCTCCCATCCCACCATGCATAGTAGTACACAATAGTACTTTTCATGTACATCTTTGCAATTTGATTCTGCTGTATTGGGACATCTCACTAGTTGCCAGGGAGATGACCCACCTGGGCCTCCACATTTGCCTTGAAAATTGCAGTAATAAATTCAATCAATTTGTGTCTATACCTCATGCAATTTGTACTGTATGAAGGAAGAAGTGAATGGTTTTTGAGCACTTGTGTGACAAGCCAATATCTCAAAGTCCCCCACATAGAACATGGGGTTAGTCACCTTTGCAACACCATCTGCAGAGGGCAGAATGTCCCAGATGAGCCTCTGAGGTCATCATAGGGCATTGTGCTGGTCTGCAAAGGTAACTTGGGAGGATGTGCCATCATAGCCCTCTGAGGCTGGGATGGGACATCCCACTGACTTTCATAAGGGGACTTGGGATGTCCCACAGCAGCCTCCAAGGCTGCCTTGGGACATCCCACCCTCCCCTTTGCCAACCAGTGGGATGTCCCACAACAGCCTCCAAGCCTACATTGGGACATCCCACCCTCCCCACTGCCAACCAGTGGGATGTCCCCCAACAGCCTCTAAGCCTACATTGGGACATCCCACCCTCCCCTTTGCCAAGCAGTGGGATGTCCCACAACAGCCTCTAAGGCTATATTGGGACATCCCACCCTCCCCTCTGGCAACCAGAGGGATGTCCCAATACAGCCTCTAAGGTGTTGAAGTAGTAATCTGCACTAATCCTACAAGCACCATAGAGAATCCAATGCAAGGTAGCTCCATGGTCAGAGCAGCTGCTTGACACTGAGAGGGTCCTGGCTCAATGCCAGCTCTGGTCACATTTTCATCAGGTTATGAGCTGCAGCTGGAACCCATGCATGCTCAGTACAATGGGTCATGCAGCATCCTTGGTAAGTCCAGATCCTGTGAGTTACATGGACACAAGGTGGCTGATAGTAAGGCCTCCTGGAAACACAGCAGTAAATCCTGATCCATCACATGACACAAGGTCAAAAGGCAATCAGACCATTTGCATGACCCTAGGGGGTGTGCACTGTTTTTACACTCCAAAAGTGGCCAGATGAAGGGACCACATTGGAGATGGTGCATTCTGTGCATTAACTTCATGGAGATATGTTCCCACAGTGCTAGTCTAAGCCCCCAAGCTACTGACACTAGTACCCAGACCATATGGCTCAGTGGTTGCAGCACCTGGTAAACACCTAGGAGGTCACTGGTTCAATCTTAGGACTGGTCACATTTTCCTCATAAGACTACTTTGGGACATCCCTCCCCCCCTCTGGCAAGCAGTGGGATGTCCCATGACAGCCTCTAAAGCTACATTGGGACATCCATCCCCCCCCTCTGGCAACCAGTGGGATGTCCCACAACAGCCTCTAAGGCTACATTGGGACATCCCTCCCCCCCTCTGGCAACCAGTGGGATGTCCCACAACAACCTCTGAGCAAGTGGGGAATGGTGCATTGCTCTTCACATAGTCTTGTTCCCATGTCACTGGTTTACCCCCATGCTACTGATATTAGTACCTGGACAATATATATTTGCTCAACTGTTAGAGCACTGGTTATCACCTAAGAGGTTGCTTCAATCCCAGCTCTGGTCACATTTCCATCATAAGGCTACATTGGGACATCCCACTTCCCCCTCTGGCAGCTGGGGGTAGTGTTGCTGTGGCTCAGGGAGCTGTCCTCAGCCAAGGGCCATACCACATCTATATTATTGAGTATTAAAATAAATATTGTGGATTTGGTATGTGGCAACACAAGGCTACATTTGGTAATAGTTGTCATAGTGACTGAGCTGCTTGTTGTTGAGCAGGTCAGCCTTTGGAGCTGAGCCACAGCAACACTAGCTGAGGCTATGTCCTGGAACACCCTCTTGGGTTATATTGACATTCCACCCCACTCTCTAGCAGCCAGTGGGATATCCCACAACAGCCTCTTAGGCTAAGTTGGGACATCCCACTGTCCCCCTTCTGAGACTGGTGTGGGGCATCCCACCCTCCCCTTTGTCACCCAGTGGGATGTCCCACAATACCCTCTAAGGCTACATTGGGACATCCCACCCCCTTCTGGAAAGCAGTGGGATGTCCCACAGCAGCCTCTAAGGCTACATTGGGATATCCCACCCTCCCCTTAGGCAAGCAGTGGGATGTCCCACAACAGCCTCTAAGGCTAAATTGGGACATCCCACCCTCCCCTTTGCAAAGCAGTGGGATGTCCCACAACAGCCTCTAAGGCTACATTGGGACATCCCTCCCCCCTTCTGACAAGCAGTGGGATGTCCCACAGCAGCCTCTAAGGCTACATTGGGATGTCCCACCCTCCCCTTTGCCAAGCAGTGGGATGTCCCACAACAGCCCCTAAGGCTACATTGGGACATCCCACCCCCTCTCTGTCAAGCAGTGGGATGTCCCACAACAGCCTCTAAGGCTACATTGGGACATCCCACCTACCCCTCTGCCAACCAGTGGGATATTCTACATTTTACACATGCATATGTCTTGCAAACATGATGCTCAAAAAAAATTCTATTTAAACACACCAAATAGATTATAATATATCTCTATCACCCTTATTTGTATCAAACTCTTTTACTTGGAGATGATGGTGGATCCATATCCAGTAGGTCATTCTCCCATTCTTCTCCCCATCAGAATTCTTCCAATGGCATATCACTTTGTTGGTGATATTCATCTGCCAGGGAAAATTCTTCAGCAACACATAGCAACTCATCATCCATCACTTCATCCTCATCCTCTTCACCCTCTGACTCCAATCCATCAAACCTCTCCTCATTATCACTATCAATATATATAACATGACCACCTTGCACCATGCTGTGAAGTTCTTCATCACTTGCACCCCAGTTCTCATTAGGTGTTCCAGGATAGCCTCTAAGTTGCCTCTTCCACAAGATGCACAGACCTGCTAGTCTCAATGCTCTGCAGTCAAGTTCATATGCAAGATCAACATCTACAATGTGTGTTAGTCATGGTAATGCAATGACACATGTCTCTTACCAGCACTCTGTCTGGTTTTCTGCACATGACCCCACTCTTCAGAAAACCACTCTGTCAAAGCTCTTCTTTCCTGCAACAGGTGCCTTTCCTCTTCTTCACAATGCCTCAGCTCAAGGAGTGATCTGATCCCTGAGTGCACTTTTTCATCAGCTAACCATGGGGGTAGTAACCCATCTGAATCATTCCCAAGGCCAATACCCTGCCAAATATCATCATCCACATCCAGTTTGAACAAAGAGTCCCTTGGGATCAGGAGTGGGGCTATTGACCCCTGAGGAGCTTTTCCCTTGTGTATGAGGCCTACAATTTGCAGACACAGATTATTGTAGCTACTGGCAAGCTTGGCTATTCCTGGTTCTCATCACTTCACAGATGCTTCTGTGTGGTTTTGAAGTCTTTGTTCTCCAAGGCAAGTCAAATACAAGGGTATTCATGAATGATGACCTCTTACCACTGAGAGTCTGCCAATATGAGCATTCCAGTCTTTCCAACTCAAACTTTTGTTGGTGCAGATGATCTCTGATACATTTCTTGATTGCTAATGCATGCATGTGAAGCTATGGAACATGGTCTCAATTAGATGAAACCATGTAGAAAATACACTGCCACTAACTTGAAGATAAGCACTCCTTTGGATGCTAGCAAGATTTGAATGCCCATTTATGCCTAGGGTTGCCCTCTGGTTCTGCGAAGCTTCTTTAAAACACTTAACCTTTTGATGACACTCTGCAATTTGGATATTCAAGCTTGTCATGTCAGCAACCCCATGGAGAAGATCTTTCTCCAGCACTTCTAGCTTGGCCTCATAATTTGCCAATGATTTCTGAGTTGCCATGATTTGCAATATCATATTCTCAGCAGCTTTAGAGCTGTGACCTAATTTGATGGTGAACAGGAGTCATTATTTATATCAGCAGCTTACAAGGAGCTGGCTTTGTCTGTGCAGAGACTTGAGCAACCCATTCAGCTTGAAGAGTTGGGATATCAACTCCACATCTCCTTAGGCTTCTGTTTGCAGCAGCCTTCTTTCCTTGGCAATGATTCCAGTGATGCAAAAGCCACTGGCCCAAACCAGTGAGACTTTTCATGTCCAGGTGGCACACCTGGAAGTCAATAACAAAGAGGTGTTGATGAGACTGAATAATATGTTAGCTTGAAACAGATGTGGCATACTGCACACATACCCCAGAAACATGAAGAGATGGTATCAGCCCTTTGATTGAACTCCAAAAATGCTCACATCCCTCTCCATCAGATAGCCCAAATCCTTCACATTTTTGGGGGTGATAGATAAGCTGATATGCCCATTGATGATCAAAGGCATGAAATACTGAGATGGCAAAAGAAATACATGGCAGAAATGACTTGGGAAAACCCCACTTCCTGCAGCTCTGTTCCAGTTGACAACCTATGTCATATAACAGCCCAATATGAAAATTATCTGGGAGATGGCCAAAAAGAGATTTGATGAGGGCAAGTGCATAATGTTGCCTCTCCCCAGCTGAAGTCATATTTGCAAGGTAAATGACATGATCATGATGACAGAGTAGGGCCATGATACCAGTATCTGAAAAGAACTGGGTACTTGCCTACACTGCCATCAGACCAATGGAGTCAGAATAAATGATTAAGACTCATGTTCTGGTGCCTCTCACCAGCTGCAGTAAAGGACTCATTACAACCCTTCAGCACTGACATTGTTATCCTCATTCCCTCTTCAAACTCATCCTCCCCATCACCAAGATAATTCTTTTTCAAAGCCTGTCCACTCCTCCTTTGGGTTGAAGACTTTGACTTTCGCAACTCATTAACCTCATGCTCCATAGCACAAATATCTTCTTGTGAAAGAAAGACTGTAGCTGTAGGGTTTACTGGATCATCCAGATGCCTACTTCTGCGCTTCTGAGTAAAACAAGGATCAATGCAAACAATTGCATCAACATCAGAAAAGCTAGAACAAAGGAAATTTTAGCAGTTGACAAAACTATATCCACCAAGTGACATACCCATGTTCACTATTATTGCTCTGCCAGCTCTGGCCACCAAAGCATAGAGGACAATGCTGTCATAGGTATTCTGATGGCCTCATCTTTGAACTGAGGACATCATTGTCTGGGGAACTTGGCAATGGGATTGCAGAGGGGATGTTTGATGGTGGACTAGCAGATTCTTGCAGTTGTTGTTGGACATATTCATCAAGGGATGTTTCCAGAATACAATACCAGTGATATGCATTACTGAACCTCTGGAATATACCCTCCTGCAAGTATCATCAGCAATGATCCATGACTGAGAAGAACAACCAAAGTATGCATTAATAATATAGCAACATCACCACAAACAATACCAACAAACATCCTACCCTATCAATATAACACTACAGCAGTCCCAAGAAACAGAACATGTCACATATGCATGCACTTATAACCATGAAATAGTCATGCATCAGATTAAGATATACTACCTACATAGCAGAGTCATCTGTACTACAGTCACTATGGCAGTAATGTATGTTTTATGAAGTGGAAAAAATGGGGTAATGATACAAAACATGACAATTCCATACCTTTGTGTCCACCTCATAACCCATAGCTGCAAGGTATGCCTCAAGGGACTCACACCATGCTGAAGTGCTTGGAGGTATGCACATGAAGAATTGTTGGACAAAGCTGAGAAGCTGTAGGCTAACAGCAAGTGTTGGCCCCAGTGGGGCACAGGGGAAGTAGCCCATCCAAAGGAGTTGGAGGGCTGCAGGTGCACAAGGACAGACAGCCAGATCAACTGATTGCAGAGCTGCCATGAATGCATCTAAGCAGAGGAAAATCACAAAGAACACAGAAATCTCACCATTGAAATCAATGCAAATGACTCTCAGTTTTCAAGTCTGGTGACAACCACATGTCAGCAGTCCATAGTCAACAGGATTCTGGAAGTGGTTGGATAGTCATCAATATGCAAGGTATGGCTGAAGGAGGGAAGGGATGACAGTGTGCAACTGCCACTGCCACTGCTTCATTTTTTTTCAGGCATTCCTAGATGGTGACAAGAGCAGGTCTTGGCTAATATGTAGCCCATTGGTTAAGTGGTTGAAAGTGGCATCATGGGAGAGGTCACATTCACTACCCACAGAAGGCTCTAACAGGCAAGCAGCACTTGAAGCAGAGTGGCATCAGATGTGTGGGTTGGAGGAATCACTGGGGTGTTGTGTGAAAGTGTGATGGCCAGGTAAGGTGAGCAAGCACTCAACAGGAAGGTAAAGCCCTGCAGTTCCAGGAACATGGCATGAAGGTTCAGCAATGATGGTCAACAAGGACCATGAGATCATCTGCATGGAGCGAGTCAGGAATCTGGTTTGTTGGGGTGGTAACTTGTACAGGGGGACCACACCTAGTAAGCTGTTTTGGTCAACGAAAAGACATCTATGAAATTTGGTCAGATGCATAAACTGTCTAGGCGAGTTGGTGGTAGACAATGATCTTGCAATACCAAGTTACAGGACTGTGACCAGGACACCAAATCCTGGTTGCTGGAAGGCAACCCCAAGATGCCACCAGCACATCTCCAATAGTTAGCCTCCAGCATAGAAAAGCAAACTGACCTTCGCACATGACTAGTGAGGGTGATGGGGAAAGAGACAGAGCAAGTGTGCAATGAACAAAATGAGATTGCAATTGAAGCATGCTATGAATATCGTTTGGGAAATGTACAGAGTAAAAATGGTATTGGGGAATGATGAAGGAGGTTACCAACTATTTGAACTGTAACCACACAGTGCAGTTGGAATAAGGCAGGGAAGAAGGGGCAGATGACCAAAAGTATCAAAGAATGACTGTGCATAAAATATAGCCAACTTCTTTTCCATTGCCCAGACACACGACGATGACACTAATGGCATAATTGGCTCCACCAAGTCCAAGGGGCATCCTGGCCATACAGCAAGTAATGCCCAGAGCTTCTCTACATACTCCCATTTCAATTGCAAGTCAGATGAGCCAAGGCCTTGATTTTTCTGAGGGAAAGGCTCAGCACACATGGTGAGCTCCAAATCACCAGGGAAAATCTGCATAGAGTTCAGAAACAGCACATTCCTGGTGAGGTAAAATTGTATGTACCTGCTGGACATGATCAAGCCACTCTGAATCCTGATTCGACCACAGGCTAGGCATCATCACATGGTCAAGAGCAACCAACTTGAACTGGAAGTTGTGTTCATATAAATCCCATAAAATCTTGCTTTTTGTCATCTGATCAGTGGTAATGAGGTCTGCAAGGGAAATTGAAATATCCTGGAATTGTACATGGCTAGGTATGTCATGTTGGAGGCTGACAAGCTCAGGACTGAAGAGGGCAGCAGATTCATGTAGTTGGTCACTGGAAAATGTGGATGAAATCTGCTTGGGAATTGTGTTCAGGAAATCCTGCCAGGACCAAGGGATAACAGGAGACACATCTGAGGCAGAAAGATGAGTGATCCAACCTGCTCAAGAGACTAGCCAATTCCTCAGGTACCTCTGCTGGTGATTGGAGGACTTGCCCCTCACAAACAGACTCAGGCTGGGAAAGAAGTAAGTTACCTTGGGCACATTGGGACTAACCCTTTTTGCATCCTTATTCACATCCTTCAGGGCAGCATGCCATGCAGACATAGCAGGGGGAATAGCTGGATCACTGAGGTCTTCCCACAGTTTGGGATTCAGAATGACTGATGGCTTGGCTCCTCTTGAGCCTGCAGGGGGATCTGAGCAAAATGTTAAACACACTGAGACAAAATGAATAGGATACATACATGGCTGATTACATTGTCGAGCCCTGCCCATCCTAACAGCTCCTGTACTTGAACTTGCACTGCTGGAACTTGCAGAATTGGAAGCCATGGGACCCATGCTTGTGGGAGTCAAGGCCACACCACTGCTGGTGCATGGTGGTTCTGGACAGGGAGCCACAAATTGCTTGAGCCCAATCACTGGGCCTTGTTGAGTGTGCCTGTGGTGTGATTCACCAGGGTGGTACCAGGCGCTGTGCCATTTCAGCATCTGCCTGACCTCAAAAACCTCAGGATCCATGACTATGTCATGAGGGCATGTAATCTCGATGGTCTTCAACACTTGCATGTCTGGGGGTACACAATTGGGTTTCCAGACCATCCAGACAGGCATGTGTATTTTGAAAAGGCACTGGCAAATGTTGGGGTCTGTCATGAATGCCCCAATCCAGTGGTCAAATGAATCAATGAAAGTGCCTGTAGCAGGGTCAAGGTCTGTGTCCAGATATTCTAGCATGCCAAAGACATCTAGGAGGAGGTGTTGACAAAAAGCGACCAATATGACTGTGTCTTGAAACATAAGTGGGAGTTGCTAGAGAAAATTTTAATTAATGAAATCTGAACCAGAAAAAATCATACCTTCAGATGCAGGAGACTTTGCTGACATGACCCCAGCCATGAATTGGGTCTCAGAGACCTTTGTAGTGGGGGTGCTTCTTTAGCCAATCTTGCAAATGTTTGTCTAGTTGATTATAAATGGTCTCCATTGACTTCCACTTGTCAGCATGAATCCTGCCAACTTTGAAGGCAGACCCTCTTTCCAGCTCAAAATCCTCCACTGACTGGGTAATGTTCCACCACAGCCACTTCCATGTTGGGTTGTTTCCATGGGCCACTTTCCAGGGGACACACAGACTCTATGTGTAGCATTCTGCGAACAACTGTGGCCATTGAAAATGGTCTATATGGCTGAACTGTCCATCATGTAGGGGCATGATTGTTTCTCCATCAAAGATGAAGGGTTGGGGAACATAGTCAGCATTCGGTGATGTGATCCAGTGGTTGTCACACTTCACTAGGACACATGCATCAAATGCATCCCATCTCCCTGAAAATAATGATAATGTGAATCACAGCATCACCAGAGTGAGCATTTGTATTGTGCTTATGTAAGCCTGTTGAATGGTGTATGCTAGCCAGCAAATTCACCACACTGCTCAAGCACCCACCACCTGCACACCTAAGCTTTAACAGCACTATGTCTACCACCAACACCAGCACCTTCATCCTGGCACAATCAACCAACAACACCCAGCTGGTCATCACCACTGAAAATGCCAAGCAGATGGTTGAGGAGGCTGCCAGGGTTACAATGCAGGTACTGAGATGACTTTGGGGCCAGGACACTAAGCACTGGGGCAAAGTGGCTAAGCTTGTGTGGGCCTAGCTGGTAAGTGAAATTGCAGCCATGATATCCATTCCTGACATCTATGTAGGGAATGGTCCACATGGTTGTTGAACATCTACCCCCAGCATTCGAGATCCCTCTGCATCTTATTGCTATCGATATGCACATGGTTGACCCAGCAACAATCTTTGCCATGCAGACATGGCCACCTTTCAACCAGATGATGATGGCATGAGAGGCTGATGTGAAGGATCATGCATGGTATTGCCTTTGTCACCAGCCTAAGTCTCACCCATATTACAAGGTCATAGAGGAGCTTACCAGGCCTTTGTCAAGGGCCAAGCACCAGGCACAGCCAGTGGATAAGGGGAAGGGGAAAGAGTTGGGTACAGATGAGGCTCAAGGGATTTGGCTTCCAGGTGAGCACTAATTCTGAGGATGGCAATTGGGTAGACTGCTGATACAGGATCTGAAGATTGTCACAAAAAGTTTCGGCATCATTGTAATGAAGCCAAATGATAATGTGATGTCCCTGAATTATTATGTGCATTGAAAGAGTCGTTATGATGGTGTGCAAGATCTGATTATGGCATGCTAATGTAATCAGGAAGCACTGCCAGAAACCTTGCTTGTCCAGCCGTGTGCAATGCACACATATGTGATTTCAACAAGCCCCTCAGATCCCTAAGGAACACTCACCATATTTGTATGCATTCGCTTTGCATGGCCTGAGATGCTGTTGCCACTCACAATGTTGTGGCTTTGAAGAATTGTTGGGTGAACCGGGCAGCCCCAGTCCATAAGTCATTTTGTCACCATCTTGCATTGCTGCAAATATGCAATATGCTGACCTTTTGCAGTCAGGCGCACTGCTTCCACTTGTCACAAGTCGACGTTGCTGCCACCGATAGTGCTGTTCACCTCACCATTTCATTTGCCAGCCCTACCACTAGCTTCCTCAACCTCAACACTTGCCACGAAGTCCTCGCTTCTGCCCATCACCTCAACCATTCCCCAAAGGCAATCTTTATGTTTTGTGTGTCCTGGGCTTCGATCAGCGTGTTTTGCGGCACGTGCACGTCGTTTCCATCAATGTTAACATGTTTCTGTCCTTCGGGATACTTGGCCATTTCAATTTCGAGCTCTAAAGGTGAGTTTTGGCTCCTTGGCTTGTTCTGACTTTTCTGCTCATGTTTTTAGCAGTTTTCAGGTTGTTCCCATTGCTCTGCACGTCCATCCGTGCAGTTGACACATCCGCATGTTTCCCCAAGCCATCCACTTCGCCAGCTCTTTGTGCCAATGAGTGAGTTGGGCGGTTTCGGCCCATTCTGATGTCTTTGGGTTCTTGCAGCCATTTTTGCATCGATTTGAGCACACTGTGCCTGCGTGCGTGTGCCTGATGCATCTGCGTGGTTCCTGGGCCTGTGTGGCACCTCTAGGCGTGGTTCTGGGGCTGATGCATTCTGATTTATTTTCAGGCCTTTGTGGGTCACTCGCAACGCTCCGCACGCGCGCGCACGTGTTCCATGCATCTGTTCGGTTTTCGAGCCTTTCTGGCTCCCCTATGCGTGATACTGCGCCTCTGGCAGGTACATCGGGGGTTGCTAACGAGTTTGCAGCTGTTCACAAGTCATTCGCAACGCTCTGCGCATGTGTGCACGCATCCAATGCGCCCGTTTGACTTCCCAGCCTTTCTGGCTCGCCCACACGCAGTTTTGCACCTCTGGCAGGTAACCCCAGGGCTTCTGACACTTTGCAGATTCACATCACTGTGCGGGTATATGCATGCGGTTAGTAACCTGGCCCCTCCACCATCTCCCTGCTCTACGACACTGTCGAGTGCGCTCACAGATGCCCACTTGCTGGCTGCCCTCTACCACGATGGTTGCGGCATTGGGAGTCGAAACCATAGATTCATTTCTGCCTGCCAAGGTGCTAACCATATCCTTTCGTTACCTGTTGTGAAGGGGTAAGCTACTTGGTTACAATACTCATTGGATTCTGCAAGGTCATCTGGAATAACAATGTCATATGCTCACTGTGCTCGTCCTCCAACAACTGACACAGAATTTGTTTGGAATTAACCATTTAATATGCAGGGAATTGCTCGTACAGTGTGACGAGCTTCATCGAGAAGGACGCTGATTTGTTAGATGCTGCTTTCATCTCGCTTTTGTGTCATTCCTCGGACTAATTCATTTTCAAGCTTGTTTCGGGACCATTGATTGCCACTGAGAAACACTCAAAGGACGACTCATTTACGGTACAAGCACAAGTATGCTCGCGACCACTTCGTGATCCCACTCCCATCCTTTCTCCTGATGACTCGCTTCCCTCTGGCGATGATTACCACCCACACCACACGTCAAGGCGTAGGTCTGGTCTTTACTCATACCTGACATCGTTGCGCACAGGAGCATCGAGTATGTTGCCTACTGTTCCCAAAGCGACTTCTGCGAATGATATGTACCTGCTAGTGTGGATCGGATGCAGGATGCATTCGACAATGTGCCACATCGAATGGGTGGCAAGAAAGCGTCAAATAAATGATTGGACACCGGTCTATTTAGCTTTCATATGCCGTGTCGAAATTGGTCGAGGATGAGTTGAGGTGGTCGCAAGGGAGCAATGCAGACTGGCACCTGATGGCATCGATGACGACAACGAGAGCATGGCCAGTGATGCCGGGACAGATTACACCCGTCAAGATGCAGGACCTGATACTGAGAGCAGGGATAATCTACTTATTGCACGCGTGGATTGTGCTCACCCAGAACCCCTGCATCACCACCCACCCCCACCCCCTCCCCTCCCCGCTGGTATCAAGGATCTCTCAGCTAAGATTGTTGTTGCCGGGCTACCCCGAGCTTTCCGCAAGCAAAAGCAAGATGTTCACATTCGCATCACCCACCGTTTGGTGATTTATGTACACATGCTCCTTGTAAAATTTAGAGTCCTCGATGAAGGAACATTATATGGCGAGCCTGATCAATCACATGACACATTTCATACTTTATGTGAATAATTTACTGACTATCATGCGTCCGAAATTGCATACTAGCCGCAAGTACTGCTTGTAAAGTTGTTTAACTTCCACTCCTATTTTCTTGTGCATTGGACATTTCCTGCACTCACTTTCATTGCTCACTCTCATCACTCATTCTCATACAGAAAGCCACTCTACTCTACAAGTATCTGTGAGTCACTCAGGATGTTTTTTTATTTGCATAACTAATGTAATTCTTAGTAAATGGCCAGGAAACACGCGCAGAGGAAGAGGAAGAGTAGGAGATTGCATAGGGCGGCGAATATCAGCTCCACCAGAGTTGGAGGGTCGAGTGGGCTGGACGGTATGTCATTTTCATCCCTTAATGTGCACTGTGGAGATGAACACATAACAGGTGACAAGGAAGGACCTTCTGCAGTCACGGTCGACTGCAACGGTGTTGGTACCAGCCATGCGGTAATTGGAGGATCACCCAGGACAAACAGTGCATACGGTATTTACATTTATCTGCATGTACTAATGTCACTTTCTATATTACTAGTCCGCTATGTACACGTTGGCGATGATGTGGAGTCGCAAGTGTTGGAAACAGAGGAATCTTTTATGCCCCTGTTCACCGTTTTTATTCTCAAGACTTTCTTCTCGCTTGGTTTATCCGTTGTTTTCTGGTGTTTCCAAGTTTGCATGTCATACCTGCAGTGTTTTCGAAATGCATTGCTTTGACTTTTTAAACTTCCTTTGAAATTTTGACTATTGTAACTATTATGATTTTAGCCACCATTTCAGCTTTGAAAACTGTCCAATTATTGTGCTCGTTCCATGGACTCCTAGTGTATTACTGATTAGTAGCTCGATTCTAATACTGTAATCAGTGCATGCATATGTCATTGGTATTATTAGTAATCAACAATAATCGATTAAAGACCGTCTATTATTATGCTAATGTTGTTTCTCAAGAACCTGAATCATGGGACCCTCGCGCAATCCTCGAGGCAAGTACAACTACTCTGAGGAAATGCTTTCTACCCTCCATATATGCCGGTTTTGCGGCAAACAGTTCAAGGTACAGGGTATCAAAAGGCACGAAATCAGCTGCAAAAAACAACAAGAATTACAGAAAGAACAAGCCGAACGTGGGAAGGAGTTCGAAAGAGAAAGATGCAAGGGTGAGTTCATAGCTTTTAAATTCCTTCTAACACTTGAATTGATCTATTGTGTGTCTGCAGCTCGAAAAAAGGCTCAACTACTAGATGATCGTGCTTCAATCAGTGCATCTGTTGCACCATGGCAGCATCTATCTCAATCGGACGCTGGTTCTTCCCATGCTGTTTGTGAACATGTAGATAGTGATATCTATGGGGATGATGGCAATGGCTGTGAGTTTCCATTCATATTAGCTTGATATTCTTCACTTGTCACAAAATAGTTGATCCTTTGGTTGATAGCAATCAATTGAACCACGATGACTACAGCGGGAATAGTAATGATCCTAGTAAGTACCTCTTCAGCATATAGTGTTATCGGATTGATCGTTTAACTGTGATATTTTTCTAGCAACCGTGGACACATCCGTGGAAAGCACTTCCAATATATCTACTGAATTGCCATCACGATCATGCCCACTATCTACTGCTTCCCTCCAACTGCCCACTGAATTTAAAACAGAGTACCATCCACGCAGTCGTCGGCCCGTTTTGCACCAGCCATATGAAGAATTTGGAATCAACAATGCTGCTTCGCCCACTATGGTTGACTCCATGCCATGGAAACCATTCAAAACTCGAGGCGATTATCTTTTTGCAGAGATCGCCCTTGATGCTGGATTGAACAAGACTCAAGTCAATGGATTATTGGAACTTTTCCTTCTTGTAACCAAAGGTATGGAGCAGGTGACGATGAAGAACGATGCTGAGTTGCGGAAGGCATGTGATAATGCAGGAGCCAAATTAACACCTGTGTGTATTAGTTGTGCTGTGCTGTGAATGCTATTTATCGATATTGATCCTTTAGTTCACCAAGCACATCATCTCTGCGCCATACAAGGGCAAGGAGATGGAGTTTGAGGTTCATACTCGGCCAGTCGGGGACTGGGCTCTTGACCTGCTTGCTGACCCACAATTAGCCCCACACTTTGTCTGGGATGCTGAATGGGTTTACAAACACAATGGGGAAGAGTATGAATGCTTTTATGGTGAGCCTTGGACATGTGATCACTGGTGGGACATACAGGTAAGTATGTGCAAGCACAGTTCTTGTCCCTGGGCTGATTATAACATTGCTGTGCCCTTAACAGTCTCAGCTTCCTGCTGATGTTGAAAATGCTGTACCATTCTGTTTTATATTGTATGCTGACAAGACAAGGCTTTCGTCTCATGGCACTGTGAAAGGGTACCCTGTAGTTGTTTGGTGTGCTAATCTCCCTGTAGACATCTGGAATTCTGAGTCCGTTGGAGGAGGTTGTGTTGTCGGCTGGCTTCCGATTGTAAGTTCTACGTTATAATATCATCTGCTCACAATACTGACATCTAATGCGATCTAATCCTTCAAGATCCCAGAGGATGCAGCTGAGGAAGGTAAACTTGGCTATACAACTTTGAAACGTGTTGTTTGGCATGAAAGTGCCATCAAATTATTTGAGGCCATGGTTCACTTCTCGGCAACTGGCTTTCAGCATAGGTGTTGGGACGAGATTATATGGTATCTTTTCCCATTGTTTTTGATACTATCTGCGGACTATGAGGAACAGTAAGTCAATGAACAAATCGGTTTCTGAGTTAATTGAATGATTGCACCAACAGATGTATGATGTCTTTAATTCAAGGTTGGAATGGCAAGGCTCCATGCCCTATATGCCTCGTGCCACTTGAATTACTCCACGACATTTCTAAGACTTTTGCTCTTCGCAATGCAGGGCAAGGAGAGGAAGCATTGTGAGTTTACAACGATTGTAAGGCTGCTGGTGAAGCAATTCTCAAGAAACTTGGTCTGCGTCCTGTACCCGTATGTTCCTCATAGCCCCCATTCACAGTAAGTTTATTAAGGGTAAAAGAATGTCTTTTGGCATATCAGGTACTCTGACCCTCACTTGGCACTGAGTTTTGATCGCTTGCATGTCCTCCACCTGGGATTGTGGGGAAAACATCTCTTTGAAGATCTGAAGATCATTTTGAGGTACCTTGGACGTGATGCAGAAGCAACGGTTGAACGACTGTGAGCTCGATTCTGTTCTGAGTTTTGGCATGTACTAATCTACCCTACAATAACAGTACAAAGGAGTTTCCATGCTGGTGGAAACTGTTTTGTTTCACAGCCATCCTCAAGGTGACATTTAATGATGGGAATAAGTTTGCTGACCTATCTATTGTGAGCCAGATTTCTCCATGTTTCGTGGTGTTTCGCTGACACGTAACTTCCTGGTAATAGCAAGTTTTTTATCCCACATTAAGTATCCTTATGAAGGCAGCATGTCCCGAGGGATATCTCCTTCTTGGCCTTATCAGCAGCTATCTACAACTTGATAGTCTGATCGGCCTCGACATCCAAACCGATCGCATGCTCTCTGCCATTGAAACTGAGCTTCTTGTTTTCAACAAAAGGCTACAGGTGAGTCTTGACTCTCCATTTGAAATGCTATTGCTTTAGTTAGCTCGCTCGGATGTCACGTTCACTTTCATAGGCATACAAAGAGCGCGCAATGAACTCTTCCATCCCAGGTCTCAAGGTAGATTGGGACTTTCCGAAGGTGCACCTGTGGAAACACATGGTGCGTGATATACAAGAAAAGGGGGCAGTGCGAAACTACAGTACTCGCCCCAACGAAAAAATGCATGGCCCGGTGACATGTTTCTTTGAATGAAAACATGGAAGCAGGGTGGCTCAGTGTGTATTAATATTTGCTGAGCAATGCCATTCAGAGGGAGAATGTTGTTGGACCTTAGTCGACATGACCCAGAACTGAATCCTACCACAAACTCATTTTACTGCATCGAGGTCAACTATTCCATTTCGATCCAACACCTTTACATGTTACAGGCTGTGTCTCTTTTACATTAACAGCTAACGCTCGATAATCAAGGTATGTGATTTCCTTGCTGCTTCAAGACGTAACTGATAGCGGGTTTCGGGCTGGAAACATATATAAGGATCTTGGTCCAAGCTATGTTTTCCATTCTGCAACGGCACTCCCAGACTCACGACCAGTTTTTCCCAGTTGCCCCAGTTTAATTATTTGTTTTCAGAATGCCCCAATCTGACTCTGAGGAGGATTTCACCAGCCGCATTGGTGCCATTGATGGCGGCAATGATTCTCAAGCTGACAAAGGGACTCATGGAGATAGCTCTGACTCTGGAAGTGACCTCGAGCAGATGCGGAGGGCCCTCCATGTCCCAGGTCCCACTGCAGATGTGCAAGAGTTGAGAAAGGTATGGTCCTTTTCTTCATGTCCATCTACTATGATCACTGACATCTATTCTCAGGCACTTTCCTTTGTACAAGAGGCTTATTTTGAGACGCAGAACGAGCTTCGAAGTGTATGCAGGGATTATGTAGCCCTTCAAGCTACAGTCCCTGCTCGAAGTCGCAATTGTACCACAAAGGCACCCTCCGAACTCGATAAATCCATTGCCAAAGCTGCCAAGAAGTATATGATGTTCTACAATTTCTGGATCGACAATTCAATTTTCCCAACAATTCGAAAACCAAACATCGATCCCCACAGCCCCATGCGTTGGTCATCCCCTCAAGCGATGGCTGATGGGACAGTTGAAGAATTGTATGAGGCAGTTCCAAAAGAACTCCATAAGCAGATGGAGACATACCAAGCGTTCAAGACTGTAGTAAGTTTAAACTCATATCTTCTGGATAATACATGCTAAACTATTGTATTTGACTTGTATTAGTTTCATCACCATGTCAATACAGAACGTTCTAACCTGCTCAAAGCAGTTAAAGATAGCGCTTCCATTGTCTTCTCATCTTTGAAACTTCCTGTCGATATCTTTTCAGAGTCTCTCCAAGATTCGAAGGCTACCAGCAAGGATCTTCTCATTTTGTTGAAACTCCCAGAAAATGTTGAACTCGACGGCAAGTATGAACATCTCGCACCAGTTCTGTTCACTGATCCACACAACATGACCTCAGACACGCTTTTCAAGAGTGTGGTACTTGTCAAAGTAAGTTTGTCATGTTCTATTTCTCTAATTTGACTCAGTTACTCTGCTTATAGATGGCGCATCTTCTGTTGAAGGGGAAGAGTTCACTGCTTGGCACAAAGAAAAGGGGAGGGCCAAAGCCTAGAGGGGAAATTATGAAGGTCAATAGCATCACCGAGGGAATGATTGCTAGTTTCACCGTCATGGTAAGTCCTAACATAAATCGTGTCCATGATATAGGGAATGCTAATGATAACATTTTCGTGGTAGGCATGCTACTTGCTCACTCATGACACAGAACTCAATGCAGAAGGAAACCACACAAAGATTCGATATCGCGATGATTTCAATTTTTATGTCCGGCTACTCTTCAAACGTAATAAATGGTCACGGGAAGTCATGCAGTTCTTTAATGACGATTTATTTGGGCCACAGCCTCCCCGTCAACCACCACAGTTTGAGCCTACTCACTTAGCTCCTCAGCCATGTAACTGGGAAGATGACCTTCTTGAGGAGATGGATCAGGATTCTGACACCCCTTTCTCGATCCCCAATTCCACTGGAGCCAAGTCCCCACTACAGTTGCAGGCTGGTTCCCATCCTCCTGACATGGCAGCCACTGTTTGCCCACCTCCCAGTGCCAGTACTTCTGTACTGGAGGATACGACTGTCAACCATCAAGCATCAGCTTCAATTTCCCACGAAGGTGCAGGTAATGCGAGGCTGTCTGCTACGACTCAAGTCCACCTTGGTGTCGGAAGACTTTCCCTTACTGACCCAGGTGATGCTGAATCTGGACGCTCCGTTTCTTCTGCTCGCTGCACTTCTGCAGCATCAAAGCAGAGGATCACACCTGTTGCAGCTGATGCACCTCTCATTACCCAGCCACTGCAGGAGAAATGCCGTACGAGAGTGACAAATCATGGAAAGAAATAGTGGTTGGGTCATGCCAATTCTGTTAGTACCTTTCTCACTGTCTAAGATCTAAGGCTGTTGCCTTCCCGCATACTTCATATACATTTTTGCGAGCGTAGAATTACGATTTTAAATGTGATTTTGTCCTCTGGATTTCGGTGACAAAAAATGCCTGTATTTGCTGTCTGAACTACAACGACTATGGTACTTAGGATATTGTCAACTCATTACCAAACCTGGTTGGTACATTATCAAGCAGCATAGCCACATGTTCATTTCTTGTTCTCGTTCCGTCACCATGTTCATGACTTGTTCCATTAATTACAAGGCTATTAACATAACTTCACAAGCATCGACGCCTTTCAGACTCTCATGGAGTCATTCAGTAAGTTACTGCACCATAATTCATTGTATCATTATTGATACAGAATGATTGTCAGGTATTTTATAATTTGTCCATGCTCTAGTGTTGGCAACAGTATCGCTCTTAGCCTTGATGACGACAGTCATCCCCAGCCTCTTAACAATTGCCATCCCCATCCCCAGCCTCCACAACAATGGCTGTCACCATCCCTGGCCTTTCTCGATGACCCTCTGCCACAGCATATTGATGCCAGCACTCCAGCTCTAGCAAGTCCGTCAGTTCCTTTTTTATTTTTTAATCTTTATCTCTTATTTTTGTTCCTCTACCCCAGCTGCATCTGACCTAGTACCCCAGTTTGTCCCAATGACAATAACATCTGGGATCCCCATCCCAGCGATGAGACTGCCCTCAGCCTTGGCAGACAATGATGACGACCGCTCCAGCTTTAGCCTCACCCAATGATGGAACGACGCCTCCTCTCCACCCAACAATGACGCCACTCTTGCCTAGTCACAATATTGCTTGGTAGCAATGTCGCATTGGGCTACGATAACATCGATTCAGTAGTTGGTACCACCATGTGTGCATATGCACATGTTGTACATTTTCATGTGGCTCCTGAGCCTGTCTGCTTCCCCCTACCTCCAGATCTCTTTGGTGATTGTGACAAGATTTTAGGTGCACTCATTGTGCTGTTTCCAACCCAACTTCATCGATGCCCCCTTCGCCTATGACACCCTCAACCTCGAGGCCTATCTCCAGTACCCACAGTCCCCCTATGGTGTCTCCTCCATGTCTTGTAAGCCCGAATCAGATCCTCCATCATTGTTGTAGCTTACATCACCTTATGGCAGTGCCCGGCCCCTCTTCATCTTCCCCCTGTCTCGGCTTTGACTCGCTGAACCTGTCCAACACCATTGGCGAGTACTCTTACACGTCCTCATACATCACTACCTCCCCTGGTCGTCCTTACATGCCCCTGGAGAATGGCATTTCTCCCCTGCTGTCTACAACCTCTCCGCAGGTGAGCTGTCTTCAGATGGCCTTACCTCTGGAAGGCGCAGCCATGACAGTGGTACCCGCTTGCCTGTGTCAGCCCTTGGAGTGGTCGTTGCAGCCTCTCAGCCAAGTGTCGCTCAGTGCTATCATGTTTGGTCTTCTTGCATCGATTCCATTGGTTACGGGTACCATCACTGCTGCTATCTTCATGTGGTCCTTCTATTGTCAGTACGCAGCATCCCTTATGCTCCCGACGATGATGGCCATTCCAAGTCCCGGTGTATCAACACCACCTCTATCCTCATCTGGCGACAATGAGGATAGCAGCATCCCAGCCCTGAGTTTTCATAATGACGATGTTCCCCTTGACCCACCTCATGCATTAGATCATATTATAGTGCTGATTTTGTGTATATTAGCATGTAATATGATTTCTGTAATTGCTATATGGTATAGAAACCAGGCAATATTAGCTTGATGTTAATGGATTGTGTGCCATCAAAATGTCGAACACTCGCATTGTCATGTCATCGAGATGTCGTCCAACGAAATATTGTCTGGTTGTAATTGCCATAACAAGTAGTGATAATGATGCCAGTGCTCCATTATCATGACATTATCACTCAATGACAACGCCGTATTCCATAGGGTTTGTGCCATGTTGTCATGACATGTTTATGTCACAGAATTTCCATTATTAGACAATAATAATGTGCATTGGGGTCATGACAATAGGGTCTGGGCCGTGTTGTCATAACATGATCAAGTAATCATTCACCATTAGCATGCATTATAATGAATCCGCCGGCAACCACCATTGAAATGTCTTTATAATGCATTGTCACATGCCCAAGAAATTTGGGACAATGCACCCACAGACACTACAGCTAGGACCACTGGAGTTGTGATGCAGAAGCCAGGAAATGAGGAGGATCAGAACAGGGAGAGGGCATGGGGCCATAGCCAGTCAAGAAATGGCTGGCCAATGGCCAAGCCTGTCAATGCCAGTGATCAGACCAGTAGAGGCTGAAGCCAGTCAAGGAGACCAATGAAGAAGGAAAAACCAGCAGTTGATGAGGATGTGCAGGACTGGTGAGACATCAACAACCCTCCTGAGTCCTGGGAGGTGGTGCCAGAAGCTGAGCAGTGTGTGAGATGCTGGGACAGGAGTTGGCCCTGTACAGTGCTAGCTGGCAGGGCATGCTGGCAATGCCACTGTACCAAATACTCATGCAGCTTGTTCAAGGGGAGGGGAGACAAGTCTAAGATGCAGCAAAAAGCCTCCCATTCAAGGCCTCACTGGCAGCAATCCCCAGAAGACATGACCAACCTTCCCACCACTTCAACACTGGCTGTGCCAACTCCATCAACCAGTTGATGAGCCAAACATAAAAGGGCACCAAGCTGAAATCAATCTGCTGGTCCATCCAAAGTAACAAGCCATCATTCATCTCCTGGCCCACAGACTGGCCACCCCAGTAAGTTATTCACAGTCCTATGTTTTTCACTAATCAGTTGAACTAATATTTCTATTGAGTAGTGGAAACTATTACTCTGTCATGGCTATCCTGGTCATGGTCTTGTGCAAGAAGCATTGCAATAGACACACCCATCACTCCAGCACCAGCTACTACAACCAGTGCCAATGATCCATGTCATTGTGATGAGTATTGGGAGAGGTTACCATCCTCAAGCAGGAGAATGCTGACATGAGGTGGGAGATAGAAGTAACCCATACTGAGCTTGCTGCTCTCCATCAGGTGGTAGATGCTATCTGTAATTACCTATTACCAGCCCCAGACATGCTTAACCATCCTCTGGTCCCATTTCACCCTACTTCCAACCCTACACTGGTACCTCACATGCCAGTCATGGTGGAACTTGGCACTGCAACTGGTGTTGTAGAGGTTCAATCATCCCAAAGTGGCTCAAGACAGGAGTCCACTGAACCCCCCCCAGCTTCATTTGAGGGAGGTGCCAGCTTGGAAGTACCTCCTTCAAATGTTGAACCTGTGCATGGACCTGCTGGAGGTCTGGCAATGTCTATTACTCCACCATCACCAGCAGTCAGATCAGTGCCTCAACAGGAAGGTAGGATGGAGGTCAACTAACATCAATGTACATGTCATTTCACAATCCATTCATGTTTTTTTGTCTTTGTACTTGTACTTTGTTAGATGCAGCAATATATTCTATATTGTCAAAATGTGATCTCCAGGAAGAAGTAGCTACCCCTGCTGGTAGTTGTTACTGTATGATTCAGATACTGGAAAACCAATCTGGTATGGTGATGTCTGTACCAAGGCCATGGTGTTACAAGCACTAAGGGCCAATGGAGTCATGGTTCACCTAAATGATTGAATGATGACTGGCCAGCATAACTCAATTGTTTTTGCTGTATAGCATGATGGTGACTTTCATGGTATTGTTCTAGCTTGCTGGAGGCTGTAAGGCATTGAATTCACAGTTTAAATGTACTGGGTAGTTGGCTAGTCTTCTGGTCATTACCAGAGCCTCCATTGCAGTAATACATGCATCTCTGGCATGGTACTGGTACCAGTACATACATACACTGTGGACCTGCTCCTGGGAGGTCAGGCAGGTCAGGCATGGTATGGTATAATTTCTGGGCAGGCCTTCATGGCATTGGCACTGGGATGGTGTTCATGGCATTGGTGCTGGGACAGCTTGACTGATGGCCTTGTGGCATCAGGGATGTGCCAGAACTCATTACAATGGTGCTGTGACAGCCTGCATGATTGCCTCATGGCATTGGGGATGTGCTGGAACATATGGCATAGGTGCTGGGATGGCTTCCCTGGCATTGGTGTTGTGCTGGAACACATTACAATGGTGCTGGGATGGCTTGCATGATGGACTAATGGCATTGGGGATATGCCAGAATACATGGAACCAGTGCTGGGGTGGCTTCCATGGCATTGGTATTGTGCCAGAACACATTACAATGGAATAGGTGCTGGGATGGCTTCCATGGCATTGGTGTTGTGCCAGAACACAATGGTGCTGGAATGGCCTGCATGATGGCCTCATGGCATTGGGGATGTGCTGGCACTCATTACAAAGGTGCTGGGATGGCCTGCATGATGGACCTGTGGCATTAGGGATATGCTGGAATACATGGAACTGGTGCTGGGCTGGCCTCCATGGCATTGGTCTGGTGCTGGTACACATTACAATGGTGCCAGAATGGCCTGCACAATAGGCCTCATGGTATTGGAGATGTGCCAGAACACATGGCATAGGTTCCAGGATGGCTTCCATGGCATTGGTGTTGTGCTGGAACACATTCCAATGGTGCTGGGATGGCCTGCATGATGGCCCCATGGCATTGGGGATGTGCTGGAACACATGGACCTGGTGCCAGTGCCAGCTCACAATACATTGGTGCCAGGACAGCTTCCATGATGGCCCCATGGCAGTGGCAATGTGGCATTGGTGCCAGCATGGCTTCCATGGCATTAGCATTGTGCTGGTTCACATTAAATCAGTGATGGCCAGGACAGCTTCCATGGCATTAGCCCTGGGTTGGTGTTGGCCTGGCTCACATTGCATCAGTGCTGGGATGCCTTGAATGGCATTGGTATTAGGTCTGCCCATGTGGAATTTATGCCAGGACAGCCAGCATGGCATTGGTGTTGTGCTGGCCTACATGGCATTGGTATTGGGCCTGTTCATATTGCATTGGTGTTGGCCCAGCTCACATGACATTCATCCCAGGATGGCCTGCATGGCATAGGTGGTGGGTCAGCCCACATGGCAGTGTTGCCAGGATGGCTAGCATGGCATTGGTGTTGGGCTGGCTTGCATGACAGTGTTGCCAGGGGTGAACTCAGGGGCTGAGCCCATCCATACCTTCTGGGGACACCCAACTCTGGGCTTACCTGGGGCTACTCATATTGCAGTGGCTACACCCTAATCCCACAGCTGGCTTGTACCCTATGATGACAATTCTAACCTCTGCCCAGCCATTCTCCATAATGACTCCTACTCTTGGGCTCAGCTGTATGCTATGGTGACACTCATTTATTGGGCTCTCCCATAGTCCATGATGACACTCACTCCCCAGCCTGCTTGTAACTGACAATGACAATTCAAACCACAGCTGCACCATTCCTCATGACAACATTTCCTCTCAGGCTCAGCTGTACTACATGGTGACACTCATCATTTGGGCTCTCCCATACTACAAGGTGACAATACATTCATGGCTCTCATGTAACACACATGCACAAGCCATACATGGGCTCAACCTCTGCTGACCATCTCATATGGCCTAACCAGGTGCATGGGCTCATGGATGGGCCTGTCCTGGTGGGTTACACCCCTGTCACAACATCAAGGTGGGCCCACTGTGAGTCAAAGTGTGGATCAGTGGTGAAAACCAACCAAAACCAACACAAAAGACAAAAAGAGTGAGTGGTGGTGTGCCTATGTGGTACCTAGATGGTAGAACCTGTTCTTTGGGAGGGTTTTTGCAAGCTATAACACTCAAAGACAAGTGGTGAGGGTTGGGGGTGCTCCTGATGATGAAGGAGAAGGAATGCAAGAGAATGTGATAGGGTAGACTGCTGTCAGCCTACAGAAGGATGGATGATGACTTAATTCAATGCTCTGAGCTGCACTGAGCTCAGGGAGGACTTGGAGCAAAGTAGATTGATGATAGATGATAATAAGCAAAGTAGACAATAGTTAGACCCTCAATAAAGTCTCAACTATCAAAGCTGATGGAGGATTTACTGAGTGATGATAAAAATGTGAGCAAGAGGGGCTCTCTGACATCTTCTTCTTTCTTCTTTTTTTTCCCAGCTATCTAAGTACAGTGACTTATATACAGTACAGGGGAATTGCCTATGGAATACAAGGTGCAAATACTTGGTAAGTGATTGGTAACTGATGAGTAAGGAATGTAAGCAATGGGTAATCATCTTGGAAAGCATTGGTAAGCATTGGTAAGGATAAGCAAGCCAAAAGGTGAAGAATCAGTAAGCAAAGTCAAAAGATTGGTAAGTATTGGCAATAGGTGAGTCAAAGACAGTCAGAATGTCAAAGTATGAGCCAAGTAATGTCAGGAACTGGGAAAGTGCACTTGAATCGCATTAGGGGGAGGCTCTGCATCTCACATCTCAAAGAGATCACTTCTAGGCTAAGGTGGGATGACAGAGAGGCAGCACTGATCTGATGCTGATATAGTACATCCGAAAGTGGACAGGGTGAGTCAGATGTCAACAGGGGTCAAGCTTTGGAGGTCTGTGGGGTGACAGGAGCATAGGGGATTGCAACTTTCCCTCCCAAACCATCCTCTCAGTGAAGCAAATAAAAACCTCATGAACAAGGCCCTGTTGGAAGAGAGGATGAAGGGGGAGTGTCTTCTGCTGTATCTTGCAACAAGGAGGCAAGATGTGCATCATACTCATCATGGATGCAATCAGGGAGAGTGGAGAACAGCAGATTATACTGTAGCTGTGGCAATTTTGGAAGAACAATGGATGAGTCTGGTATGAAGATGTGGCAGGGAGCAGGGAGGAAGGATCCATATGCTTCTTGGACTGGAGAGACTGAAACAACCACATAAGACCTTTCCAAGCAAATGACAGACCTGAGGCAACCAAAGAATGTCCTCCTAGAGATCATACTGACAAAAAGAACATGCTGTCCAAGCTGGATGGGCTGAGAGAGGGCAGATGAGGGTGGGATGTACCAGGATGCTTCAGGATGCAAGCTGGTAGGAACACCTGGTAGATATATGTAGCCATGGTCCCTAGCAAAGGGGAGAAGCAAAATGATTGACATGGAGGTGGCCATATCAGAAGAATTAGCAAAATGAGCATCTTTTGGAGGGAGTGCTGTAGAAATGTGTGGAGTGTGCAAATCCCTGCCAATTTTGGAAGGTAGGACTGTGTGGCTGAGCACTACAAGTGAGTGTGGGAATGGTCTCAGTATCTGCAGAAATGGCAGAGATATGTTGAAAACCAGAATGCCATACACAGGCACTTAAGAATTTTAACTGGTGCTTAACTCACTCCCTTTCTTTTTCTTTGGCACTGACAGCTCATTCTTGTGTGAGGGATGACTGCTGACATTTCTGGCTGTCCTTCTTCACATGAGGGCTATGGTCTTCATCTCCATTCATCAGCTGTATCCATGTCCACCTCACCAAACATCTTTGGTGTGTGACACTGCCTATCATAACATGGGGAGGGTCACAACATAAGGATGGGCCTGTCTATGATTAGAATACAAAGTTGGAAACATATGGATGGGCCCAGGAGTAATATCATTTATGGTGTCACAACATCTAGACAGGCCCATTCATAATAAGCCATACCCCTGTTGCAACATAAAGACAGGCCTGTTGACAGTAAGATGTACTGCTGTTGAAACATAAAGATGGCCCCATCACTAGTATCATTTAATAGAGTCACAACATAAGGTTGGGCCCATCAGTAGTATATTATGCAACATATGGATGGGCCCATCCACAGTAAGATGTACCTCTGACAAGACATAAAGACAGGCCCATCAGTAATCTCATGTATAGCCTCACAACATATGGACTGGCCCTTCAGTAGTATTATTTATATTGTCACAACATATGGGCAAGCCTGGCCCCAGTAAGATGTACCCTGTTGAAACATAAAGACAGGCCCATCAGTAATGCTGTTTAATAGCATCACAACATAAGGAAAGGCTGTTCAGTAGTATTGTTTATATTGCCACAACATATGGATGGGCCTGTCAGTAATATCATCTAATAGCATCACAACATAAGGACAGGCCCTTCAGTAGTATCATGTGTATCATCACAACAAATGGATGGGCCCATCTAGCAAGATGCACCCCTGTCACAACATAAGGACAAGTCTGTGTATGGTATTCTTAGGCAGCAGAAAGGGAGATCCAAGCTATCTACATAAGGACAGTCCATGTAAGGTATTCTCAGGCAGCAGAAAGGGAGATCAAATGGATCTACATAAGGACAGGCCCATCCATGGTATTCTCAGGCAGCAGATAAGGGAAAAAAAAAACAATGTTACAACATAAGATGGGCCAATCCATCCATTGCAGGATTACAAACCCTTGGCACTGCATAAGACAGGCCAATCCATCATATCATAGATAGCTCACCACAAATGGATGGGCCTATCCATAATTGGGTTATCCCCCTGTCACAATATAAGACAGGCCCAGGAAGACAAGAAATGAAGAAAGTGGAACCTCTCACACTATAGAGTATCTGAATTTCCCCCTATAAATTGTGTTTCATGTTGGATGATTTGCCTATTTGGTTGGAATCTCAGGCACTGGTCTATGTGCTGTGAGCCAGGCTCTGCCATTGGAGCAGATGGGAAACACACAAAACAAACAGCAATGCTATTCCAGAACAACACATCATATTTTTATCTGAGCCTCTGCTTCATATATGCATTCAGGATTATTGACTCATACTGGTATTGCCATCATGCCATGGGAATCATTCATAGGCAGGATAAAAAAATGCAACATCCATGTATCTTGTTGTCTGTCTTTAACCTCTAACTCTTCCACTCTCCATGCACCATCACCACAGTCACCATCAAACTACTCCATCATCTCATCATCGGAAACATGTCATCATCATCATCATCTTGCAGGCTCTTTGGGAAATCACCTGAGCTTGATGCTGCAGCCAACCACATCCTACAAATTTACTTCAAGGATATCATGGAAAGCAGCAAGCTGGGAAAGGTGGACAAGATTGTGAAGTGGAGAGGTGCCATCAAGGTGATAAATGATGAACTAGTGTGTCATAGCATCATCACATTTTTTCACTAACTGATGCATTCAGGATGCTGTATCCAACCTCATTGCTAGGATGGATGAGATTCTGATGACCCTCATCAGTGTTGACACATTCTTAAAGTGGCATGAAGACCTTGGCTCAATTGAGCTCCCATGGCCTGAGTGGAAGACCAACCTATCCCCTTCCAAAACCAATGTTGCCAACCACAAGTGGCTCAACATCATTGAGCATCAATACAACTAGCACTGGTTAGGCATCCCTATGCCCCATGTGGTGCCAACACCAACACCACCCACTCGAGAGACCAAAATGCCTATGAGTGACAAAGGAAAACAGAAAGCAACCAAGGCAGAGGTGGAGCAAATGATAGTGGAGAGCTCACACAGGATGGAGGTGGACAATGAGGGTGAAGATGAGGTGCCAGAGAAGGAAGATGATGAGGAAGAACCAGCACAAGGCAGGCAGAAGTGCAAAGCTGCCCAAAAACAATGTCCCGTTGATCCAGATGTCAATCCCACTCTAGGAAGGCAACAGTGGAAACTGACAATGACAACAATGTTCCTGCTCAAGGCCAATCAAAATGCAAGCCTCATCCACTGTTGAATGGACTATACAGTCACACTGTCATAGCTGCTGGAAGGATACCTTCCCCTGACACCCATTCCTGTGAGTCATGCTGCAGACACAAGGCCTGATGCTACAAGAACCCCAGGAAGTCCTGCTTCCCATGTGACAGTTGCAAGATTCAATGTAGCCACACCAAAGGTGGGATTGCTGCTCCAACTCAACAGAATCCATCATGAGCCAGGGGAAAAAAGTGAGCTCAAAGTCCGTCCCCAATGATGGAGGCCCAAGAATCCCAAAGCTCAAAGGAACATCCCCCAAAGTGACACATTTCAATGGCTTCCAAAGCCATCAATGCTGGGGTTGGGCCCTCCAACCAGGGAGAGATGATCCCCAAGGGATCTTCACTCAGTATGTTCACAATTTCATGTATTTATGCTGACTCAAATTTTAGTCAGAGATTCATATTCCTGCATTCAAACACAGGGATTCCCACCCAATCCCAGCCACTGTACAAGCAGATTTGATCATTGAGGCTGACCCATCCATTGCACAGGAAGTAGAGGAATCTACAGCAGCAGGTATGTTTAATCACTCTACATTTACACTAATTATTGCAGTTAACCCTTGTATTCAAAGCAGACATCCACCCATCAACAACAGCAGCACCTGTCCAACTCACAACTGCTACAACTCCCAGTGCACCATCACCTGTCTGTGCCCCAATTGCTGAGGTGTCACAAAAGTCCAACACAATCAAAGAGCAAATTGAAGATTTGGAATGTTGACTCTGTGATGCTGAGGCCCACTGCCAATACTACAAGGATCAAATGTATGATTTCCAAATACAACAGGACAAAACTATGCAGATTCTGGACAGGATGGCTTGTGAGCTGGAGGCTCTGCATATTTGGGTATATGGACAAGCATTGGGTGATGATCTCATTGATCTCTTAGGGCCTCTGGCAGATGAGACAAGGGTGGATAGGACAGCAGGGTGAATGAGGCCATCTATCATTTTACTCCTCCATGGTACATATGATGTCATAGTGTATTTCCATTTTAATTGACCACTCCTGCCACATCATATATTCAAGACAATAATGGCTAGACAGCCAACAGAATTGTGAAGGATAATCTCATTCTACTAAAACAACTGCTGATGTATCCTGATAGGTGGAAGCTTAGTGAATGCATGGCTTTTTGACATAGAATAGTTACAGCTGTTTGCAAAACGATGTGGAAAATCTGTTTGACAATTAGTCTGTTCAGATATAGCCAGGATAGGACCCCAAAACCACCTCTATGGTAACGTTGTGTAGTGTAAGCACATACTTAGACTTCATCCCTACAGCAGACTTGTTTTTCAACATGTCATCACCGTTGTGATCCCCCACTCCCATCACAGAAAAATTACATTCTTTCATGATTTCACTTTCTGCCTATGGACCCAAGAAAAAGGAGAAGGGAAAGACTGCGCCAAAAGCGACCATGAAGACAAAAGAGCTTACTTTTGCTGTCAACGATACTAACTACCTTGATTTTCTACAGCATGTACTGGACAAGCATGGTCAAGGACAATATAGGGTCTCAAGCAGTAAACATTTTCCCTTCAAGTTTGTACTGCCCAAAGCATGGAGGTAAGTCGTTTCTCACTCTGCAAATCTGTGCTAACCATGCTTTACCTTAGCCAAGCTGTCAGTAATGCGATCAATGTCGATGATGAAGTCAACTACAAGGATATGGTCAAGAGGATTTGTAGCGTTCACCCTGGCCCAATGAAGATCTACGTCGATATGAAACATGTGGAGAAACTTCTGAATATCGATGGCTCTGGAGGCGAGAGCAACTTGTCTGGTGAGGATAGTGGAAAGCAGAAACATTCAGACCTTGATATGTGCCTTGCCTGGTGGCGCATGAAACTCCTGAGGCAGTACAAGAATGAGAACGATGAGGGAATGACTTACATCAGGCCAGTGGGGCCAATCCCCCTTTCACCTGCGATGGTACTGGACTGGTGCCATGCATTGGTAAGTCTTTCACTACTCATGAACATTCTATCCCTAAACTATCTGTAGGATGAAGGGCAAGCTACGTTGTCAGTTCCCCCAAACCTCAAGTCTTTCAATTGGAGCAACAAAGCACCGTTTTTGCATCCAGCCCGCAAAGTGCAAGCCCAGGCATCACAAAATATTGATATCAACTCTATTACTGGTGTTCTCCTTCTTCAGACGCTTGCAAATTCTGGCCTCTTGTCACCCAGTGTATCTAGTGCCTGCACTTCTCCAGTTCTGCCTCCTGTGACACCCACACGCATGCCACAGGATCCTCCCATTTCACCACCCATCCCATCTCCATCTCATCTCTCCCACTTTCTTCACTATGCTGAATTGAACCTTGGTGTTCGCAATGCCACCCTCTATGAACAGGAACTTGAACTGCAGTCAATCGGGCCTGACATCCTCATGGATATCGATGACCAGACACTTGCTAGGGCTGGTATCGCCACTGGTGACATCATTCGTCTCAAGAAGGGAAGTTTACTTTTACTTTGGTGGAATGGTCCTGATGCAAAGAGGAAGCATAGCGACACTGGGGCATTGTCAGGCAACGAGCAAGTGGGCCAAGCCTCATCCCCACCCACCAGGCCATCGAAGAAGATCGCATATGAGAAGCAATTCAAGGATGGTGGTGGGTGTCATTTCACAGCATCTCTGATGACGATTGACAAAGATGACAATGGTAGCAAGCCAGCCCCACTCGACTACAACCTTTATTATCACTGCAAGAGTCAAGATCAGTGGTTACCTGTGCCCTGGGGTTTCGTCATTGATGAGACTGGGGAGGAATCAGAGGATGACATTTTTTCTACATAATGCCTACATACCTTGCTTCATGTAATGCCTATGTCACATACATAGGTATTGTATCAATTGCAATGTTGGCCTAGAGGCCATTTTTCACATTCATACTACATTGAACCTGCATGCAAAATCGACTGGTAATTGAAGGGGGAATCTACTTAGACACAGTGATACAGTCACTACACTATGTACCCAGATGCATGGAAATAACCCTCAGCCTTTTCAGGTGTAATACTTTGACATGCGTGAACAATTGCCATCATCGATAAGTCATCCAAGTGGCGACACAAGTATGCCTTGATCATAGAAAATGCTTGCTTGATGGGGTTGTAGTCTGGTGAGTATGGTGGGAGATAGATCAACTTGCAGACTGTGAGATGTCAGCAAAAGAAATATCAATTGATGGATAGTCATGTACAATGCATATCTTCAACCAACTTGCAAATTTCCTCACCATGGTGAATGTGGCAGTTGTCCATAATAATAATGCTGTGGGGGCCAGGATATGGGTTGGTAAAAGGCATCTGTTGGATAGATTAGCATGTACCGGCTTGAAGATGATTCACTTATGACATGCTCCTTCAGAAATCGCAGAAATCGCTCTCCATCAACAGCGCCCTCGATGATATCATATGTGATGATGCCATCAGGCATGATGGCAGGGAGAATAGAGTAGTGCATTCCACGTATGAAGTACCTCCTGACTTGGCAACATAGACCTCTGACTGTTCACCCATGTGGGCGAGTGGAGGTATGCTTGTCCTTGGAAGCTTCGTCAATGAAGATGAGCATATTCGGGTCTGGCACTTCTGCTGCGATGTGATTCATGTAGAGTGTGTGCGACTCCTTGTTCCTCTCAGAGGCAGATGCGGAGACAACCTTCCAAGTGATGTGGAGGCCCTGAAGAGTTCGAGAAAGTGTAGATGGAGTGATACGAACTTGATGCTTGAGCCAGAGCTCCTCTCGAAGCTCATCTAGGTAGATTGTGCTGTGATGTTGAACAATGGCAAGGATAAATGCAATGTCTTCGAGGCTGAGAATGTGATGATGACTGATGGTATGGGAATAAGTGTTTGGGTTGTACATGACACCGTACTTGGTGTGAAGTCTGAGAGTTTTGTAAACAAGTGTTTTCTTGATGCCTAGAATACTACAGATTTGCTTGATGCTATAGCCATTTTGGTGAAGGACAGGAATACAAGACTTGAGGTCAATGGATACCATGCGAGAGGGCATGTGGGCAGTATGTTCGATTCTTAGTGTACTACGGTAACAGACAGTAGCTACCCACTAAGGTACTTCTGGGGTCCTATCCCGGCTATATCCAAACAGTCTGATTGTTGAACAGATTTTCCGCATCATTTTGCAAACAGCTGTAACTTGAAACTTAAAAAATGAGATAGCAGGATGGTCTCATTCTGCTAAAACCAGAGCTGATGGAACCTGATAGATGGAACACTCGCAAATGAACAGACTGTGCAATATGCAATAGCAACCTGCCATCCAATGCAAATGCAATTAATAGTCTGATTTGGCCAACACATCTGAGTCTGCTAATATGGCTGCTGATGAATCCCAATAGATGGACACCTGGCAAATGAGTGGGCTATGCTATTTACAGCAATCACTTGGGAGTTACAAAACAAGATAATGGCTAATAATAGGATAATGATGCAAAGAAAGATGTCAGCCTGCACAAACAGCATTCTGTGGATCCCAATAGACAGAACCCTTCAAAATGAGCAGCCTGTGCAATATGCAAGGTTGATATTGAATGTTTTGACCTGCTAACATGGCACTCAATGGATCCTGATAGACAGAACCCTTCAAAATGAGCAGACAGTGTGAGATGCAAGGCTGAGAGCAATTGGTCATCAGATGCAAATGCAAAGCAATATTCTCATTGTGCTAATGTAGGATCCAAGGTATGCCCACAGGTGGGACATGTGCAAATGAGTGGAGTGTGAGATTCACAAGGTTCAATTCAGGGAAAATGTTGCATTCTGCTATTGCAGGAGCCAATGTATTTTGATAGGCAGAAGCTTGGCAAATGAGTGGATAAATATTTCTCAGCAGATGGAAATACAACCAAGGGCATTCAGACAGTCACTAGTGACCAATTCACTCTCTGCAGTGAGCAATAAATATTCTGTTTCCCAACAATGGTTTGTTGCCATTCATCTCAGCCTGCAGACACATGAGCCTTTCAAGACAAACAATATACATACTTGTGTCATACCAGACATATCCACAATGGAAATAAAACATGCTAAAGGTGAATGAATGGGCCAGCTTGCCACTGGATGTCTCCTGCAAAGTACCTGCTGACCTGCCCATCAGCTACAGGGTGGAATGCAAGGGTGGGGGACAGAAACTGCAGGTTCCCATTGTGGTAACATTTAACTACAAATCTTTCTCCAGGACAAACTGAATATCAGTTGCATTCATGGCCTGCCATTTGTGTTTGGCATGCTTGGCCAACCTCAAATACATCATCCTCTGCCTTGCTGCATAACACCACACCCCAGGAGCTCCAATAGTGCTGCTTCCCATCTGCATCTTATGCCATTCTTTTGCTTGAATTCTGAAGAAACTTATAGCCCATTGAAAATTTGATATTACAAGCTCTTCCTCTTCTTCCCAATGATCTTTGATGGATTTTGCTTGCAGCCAATGAATGCAATAAACTAATTGAAGAAAGTTCATCAACCTTAAAGCACTGTTGAACAGTAAGGTCAAACATACATTCAGACATCCAACTCTTTGATTCTGTGTCCTGTGAGACATTGATCAACCAAAGCCATGGAAGATGGGTTCTGCAGTGCTCCTGTGCATTTTGGGAGAAGGCCACTGTCTGCACAGCCAGGTCTTCTGTATGAAGCTCTTGATAACATCCTAAGATATCTGCACCTGTGCCAAGTACAACCATGGCATCTCTGCATTGATTATAAATCATGGCCTGTTTTTTTACTGAGACATTGATAGTGTGGATCATATCCCAGGCTCAAGTTTTCATAGAATAGCTCTTAGCTGTGCACACCACCCCCCAAAAGACAGCTGCCTTGTCTGCCAATGCAAGATGGAGGCCATGTAGTACATCATTAGCTTGACCTGTGTGAAGCTTCAGCTCCACTTCTGCAAGATTTTGAAGCCCTTGAGTTGACATGCATCAATGCCAAGAGTGGATGGAAGTGGCAATTTGTCCTGCAGTCCTTCTTGTGCCCATGCACATGCCATATGCTGATTCCAGGGATAATCTGAAGTGATGACAGGATATCAATCATCTCACTTTGACCCACATGCTTCTGCTGATTTGTCATGTAGGAGCAGTTAATGTCATATAAGCAAACCACTTGTTTGATCCCTTCCATATTGTATCCCAATGCATTTGCCAAAGAGTAGTCCATGTTCAACTGTCTGCAGCACCATCAGCAGGTGTCAAAATCAACAATTCAACCTCATACCTTTCTCCTTTTTGGAAGTCAACAGCACAATGCAGATAACAGCATCCATGCTGTGTGCATGCAGTTGCCCCAATTCCAGTCACATGAAGCTTTCCCCAGGCTGTGTTTGCCTGACTGATAGCTCTGTGGTTGTTGCAGGTGGATTTCTGTGCCTGAGCTCAGATTATGTTTTGCATGGGTTGAATGAATTCATACCTCTGCAATATGTGGAGTGGCCTTCAAACAGTCCATGTAGTGCAGATTGGTCACCATATAACCTAGTCTGTCCATCAACCACACTTGATCTTTGGATTTCTGCTCATGCATGTGTTCTGCTTTAAAGTTTCCATCCATTACTACTGTGCAGGTGAACTGCCAGCTGGAGAAGGTCAGCACATGAGGATTTCATTATTGGAGCCACTTACTGGTCCAAATCCTCATTGGTATCCACATTTATTCCAGGCTGGGGGCATGCTGCACAAAATAATGCCAGTCTGCCTTTCTCTGCTGACCTGGTTGTCCCATGGAATCCATTCCATTTAAGTAGCTTGAGGTATCACCATTTCTGCACAACCTGTAGAAGCTCATGGTATCTATCCTGATTGACCCTTCAGACATTCCAACACTTGGAACCAAAATACCAAATCTTACTGGAATGAGGTATGAAAACACACTGGATGTGATCCAATGCAACTTGCTGTAATAGTTCATACCAGATGTTCCACATTCCAGATTGTCCCTCAGGAAGTCATCCAGAACTGTGAATGTGAATGTGGTGCTTGGCTTCTTGAACATTGAGAGTTTGGCTCTGAGTAACTGTATGTATCAGGTTTCTGCAGTCTTGCATTCACACCAATTCACCACAATGAAATGAATACCTGTGACATCCATGATGGTGAGATATCTTGACCCCACTGGAGGATGGAGGTGCTTTGGGTTTTCTTCAATATCTTCCACATCTTCCCACTCTTGATCATCCATGGGCAGAGGTTCACCTGCTGCTTGCTGGGCTTGTGTGATGGCATGGGGACAGGGTGCTCTGCCATGTCCCAGGTGCAACTGAATGCCAGTCTGTGGGTCTTGATGTGAATGTAATTCTGGGCAACCAACTGATTTCTCACCATGTGGAGGGCAGATTCCTTGTAGAAGTCCCCTGTCCACTGTTGGATCCTGTGGAAAGGCAGGCTCTCATGACTCTTCCAGCAACATTCTGTGCAGAATAGGGGCTGATGCAAGCAATGCAGACATCTGTATACCCTGTCATTGCCACACCAGGTGCAGTTCCTTGGCTCTGGGGAGGCTTCCAGCTCCAGGAGTATCTTCAAGAACTCCCCCTTCCATGGAACCCATTCACAGATGTAATCATTCTATGTCTGACACACCATGTGAGGTCCACTTTCAGGTTGGCAAACTGCTGCATACCTTTTTCCATGGTAACATCAGTTGCTGGACTGGTGGGCTCATGCTTTCATGTCCATCAAAGGCTGAATCTGCCCATGCATCAAAGTACTTGTGGGAGCAAGACCTTGAATGCTTGGATGGTGAGGATCAGGGAGAGTGGACAGGGGTTGTTGGATCTGGCTGTTTGATTGTGACTTCTACCAATCACAGTCTATATCTACCTCCAGTTCTCCAAGTCTTGACTTCCAGCTGCTTCACCTGATGGCCCAGGGTGAGACCAATCATTCTCATACCCTTTTGAGTGCTTCCCTTGGCCATCTGGAGGTTGCTGATTTCACAGTATGAGGTCAGTTGTTAGAAATGCTACTGCTAGTGCAAGTCACTTTATCATGTAGCTTTATCAATGTCAGTACCTTAACACATGTCAGGGCATAAATGCAAATGCAACTACACTGGCCTTGCACAATGCATGGTGCTGCCTTCTTATTACTGTTCAATCCCTGCCTGCACATTCCCTTCCTACTGCAACATTACCTGGGTGCTTTGCCTGGATTATGATGGTGAATTTGGATGCTATATTAGCTGATGAAGGTGAAACAAGATGTTTCGTATCAATATAAGTATGGATATGATTGGGAAAGCCAACTGATAGCCCAGATGCAAACTGGGAGCAAATCCACACCTTTGGGCAGGATGCTGTCAAAGAGATCAGCCTGATTGGATATTTCAGTCACTTCACAGAGGTTCAAACAAATTCCTTGGCATGACCACACTAGTACTGAAATGCATTGAGACCAAACAAGGGTGTGAAAAAACTTAGTAGCCAACCATCTATTATACACCATTATCCATCATACCACATCATACTCCATGGAGTCCCAGTATGAATCAGATGCCTGGGATCAGATGGAAAGAGATGATGCTGATGGTGAGTGAGACATAGAACCATCAGATGTGGGGGAAAGGGAGGAAGAAAGGTTTGAAGTGGCAGAGTTGGAGATCCTTGGGCACTGACACCAGGAATGGAGGCAAGCAGGGAAGAAGAAGAAGCCTGCAGTTCTGCTATCCATATGGGAGGAGATGCAGTGATTGGAGAGGAACAAGGAGTTGAGAGGGAGCAAAGTCCAGACCAAGTGCAAGGTATGCTCTAAAAGTTCTGATTCAGATGCTCACAATTCAAAGCACCCTTGTAGCTAATACAAGATTGGTTGAAAAAGCCCCTCCATTTGAAGAAGCCCTGCATTACTCTTAGATCCAGCTATGAATACTCTGTGCAGGCAGTGGTCCACAAATTGTACCAAGTGAAAATACAAGAGAAGCTTCCAAAAATGAAAGTAGAAGAAGGTGATACCCATGGAAGCAAGCAGATCCAACAGTATCAGAATGCATTGATGGCTTTTATTCAGGACAACCTGATGGAGGAACAATTGGCTGCAGCTGAAGATATAGTGGAAAGGTGGAATGGGGAGTCTACAGGCCAAACTTGTCATAACCCCTATGGCTGAGTTATTGCAAGAGTCCAACAGAGGTTCTGTCTACTGGTGAGTCCCTAAGGTTGTTCACATGGAGAGAGAACAAGGACAAGAGCAAAGGGATGAAGCTCAGTTGCAAGCTATCGAAAGACTGCAGATACAGGATGAAGTACATAGGTTTATATACCCCTAAGTACAAGTACCATAGCAGTCATGACACGTATCCACAGCAATCAACAAAAGCATCAGTGAAATAAATAAAGGAAACAAGTCATACAGTGTCATATGATGGGGGTAGACAGGGGAATGAAGGCTGTACCAGCAGTGCAATCAATGTGCAGCAAGGAGCCTGACACCAGAAATATAGTACAACATATGAGCAACATAAACAAGTCAGCAAAGCGAAAAGGAAACAAGTTGTCCATCAAAAAGGGGGCAGATCAAACAGGAGGCATGGTCTCAACTGGCATTGGAAATACCGTGACAACTGGAGATCCAAATGACCCCTGGAGCATACAAGCCCCTAGCACAGTGACAACTATTAGAGACGCAAGGAGGCATGTGACACACATGACTCCAACGAAGTGAAAAAGGAAAGACCCCCAGGCAAAGCATAACAAGTCCCACATTGTGAAAAATTGATGTAAAACCTACCAAGTCCATTGCTAGGTTTGCAAACCAATGCACAGTCCATCCCACAATATTGGCAGTCTGCTTCAGATGTACAGAGGCCACCTTGATCTGGCATGCCAAGTAGAGGATACCCATCTCTACCACAGACTGGCAAGATGGGTGTGATTGGCTGGCAATGAATGGCTCAGGACAATTTTCAAAGGAAGAATGTGGATAACAAACAACTTCCATCAAATTGAGCATATTGATGAGTTGAAGGCCCTGAGAGGCTGCACCATACTGGTCCCTTGCAGCTGTGCCCAATTCTCTCACAATGGCATTTGCAGCCCACACAGGGTGCCTATTGAGGGTGGGATTGAACAGTGTGTCACTGGGAGTGGTGTTTCTGCAATAGCAAGATACTGTGGCATGTAAGGCATGCAGAACTAAAATTATCAATGTCAAAGGTGTATCAGATTAAGCTCATGCCCATACCTTGATTGCAACAGGGAACAGGTGCCAATCCCCATTGTTCCATTTGAAGAGATTGCTGTGTGGATGGAAGTTCACCTACATAATTGATGGATATCACCAATCACATGAATAGAACCAAATAAATGCTCACCATTGCATATTTCCTCAAAAAGATCCCTCATCTCTGATCATTTGGGCATGCCAAAATTCATATGGTTTGCACCATTGTCCTCATCCACTGCCATGTCAAAAGATTCAACAGGTACATTTGAAACAAGTGGGGGAGGCATTGGTTCCCTCATATCCTGCAATTGAGCAAGCAGGTTAGTTGGAGAATCAGGTTGAGGAGATCAGTCCCTCAGATTTGATGATTCATGGGTGATGGGCAGAGGGGATGGTCATAGTAACATCTTGTGCAGGTGTTGAAGACCTGCCCATCCTGTTTAATTTCTCATGTGTGACTGGCAGTGCTGATGGTTCCTGCACATTCAGCAATTGCTCAAGTAGATCCACATTCATACCATCTGCTGGGAGAGCAGTTGGTTCCTGTTCATTCAGGAACTGATCCATCAAGTTGTCATGTGGATCTATTACTAGAAAATTAGTTTGTTTGTTAGCTTGAAGGGCAATTGTGCCAACTCACCAGCCACAATTCCACCCTCTGCCAGAGCAGTTGGCTCCCTTTCCTGCAGGAACTGATCCAGCAAGCTTTTGCATGAATCTATAGTGAAAGAACATTTGTTGTTTAGCTTGGAGAGAAATCATGTTCACTCACTGGCTGCAATATCCATGTTCAACCCCACCATATCCACCCTTCCACTTGAGACAATTGGTGGAGGGGTTGGCTCTTGCAACTCACACAGTTGTACTAGCATCTCCTCCAGAATTTTGGACTGCTTCACACAGGAGCTAGATTGCCTTGGCTCAATTGGTCTTACATTAGCTGTGGATGGCTTAGGTCACTGGATCCAACAATGAAGACAACCTCACCTTGACAACAGAAATGAACTTGGCAGGACTGTTTGGTGGACATATTCAATGATGATGGATTCACTGATAGGTTGATGATCAATCAAGATTTAAACTTGTAGGAACAATGGTGAGAATATCATTCACACCATGGGAAGCAAGGTTGGACAATGGTGGACAGAGCCAAATTTTGGGTAACAGCAATACATGGGAGATGAGCAGCAATATCTCCCTACATAGATAGTTACCAGTCACTTCCACATGGCCAATACATAGACCTGTCCTGCTCAACCATCCTGCTTAACTATCCCTCTCTCTGATATCAAAGATGCCTCTCACAACCACCATGGTGTCATGAGCTACTGTACATGCCATACACTTGTATTCTAATGTGTCACACTAGGCTAAGCCCTCTATAGACCATACATGAGTTCCAGAAAAGGTTTCTGCTCTAACTGTTTGAGGGATTTGACAACTACTTCTGCTTCTGATTGCTGCCTGTTTGCTTGCACAATCTCTTTGCATCAGGAGATGGAACATCTGCATCTGGCCTTGCAGGGGCCTTTCTGACACAAGGTGACTTCCAGGTGCTCCCAGGGATGCCCTGTTTCACATTTGCAGATGCTGCATTGGTGGTCACAGATCCATTATGGTTGGACTTGGATGAGTATTTGGCCCCAGGTCAACATTGATTGATGTCTGGCTCACTCAATTCTGACAGAGCCTGCTTAATATACAGTGCAAACTTGTTAGCCATAACAGCTGATTCAACATGACTGAACTTGCCTGGTGTGTGCACTTCAGGGCAGATTTCAGCTTTCCACCATTTTTTCTGCTTGGTGACCCCTCCTCAGTTGGGTGGTCAGTGAAAGGAATGCTCTCCAATCCATCTTCATCTGCATATTCTGAGTGGCCCTGTAGTTCAGTTGTGTACTTATTCCTTGAGTGCAGATCAGGGTTTGCTGCAAATACAAGTTACAGTGGGAAGCTCACTATTCAGGGATGTTGCCAATTTCTTTGAATTGGATAGGGTGGGCAAATAAGTGTCTTCATCAGCTTCATCATTGGAATCATGGCCATTGCTTTCCTGCCCATTATAGTCAGTTTGCACATTATTTTGTGGACAATGCACTGGGGTCTTTGCATGGGCTGGAGGTGTAGAGAGCCACTCACTATGGGAACCATCAGCTGGTGGAGGATTTGAGCAGGAACAAGAAGGGAATGGTGTCTTGGCATGGTTTTGCCTCCCACCAGATACCTGAAGACCAGGATTGCATTAGTGCTGATCTGTCATGCATGAAAATCACACATGGTGCACCTTTTTAGTGGAGGGACCATCTGTTTCAACATCACTCACCTCAGCCTTGCTGTGATCATCCAAACTGTCATCTGTGCTGTCATCCACACTATCATCCACCACTCCCTCTTCCTGCACTTTACCCTTGCCCTTGACATTTTTCCTTCCAGGATTCTTTTTGCATTTGGGGGCAGGTGTCTTTTGGTAGTTCTGCTGCCTCACAACCTGGAGGGGTGCCAAAATTCTATCCACCAGTGGCTGCAGCTTGCCAGATCAATCAATCCATTTCTGAAATCCAAACACATCATTTGGATGGGATTCCTGTTGCTTGTGCCAAAAGGACAGCAGCTGGGCAGCTGTTGTCATCCACATGTGTGACTTGGGTTGTGGTCAAAGGTAAATCCTTCAGGAAGATGGTGGGCTGCTATCATTTCTGCTTGATGATGACCAAAATTCTTGAATGGCACTGCTGATGAGGGATTTCTGCATGCTAATCCTGATAGCACTCATCAGGGATTGAGGACACTAAATACTCTGGCCACTCACAGCAGTGAGCAGTCACAAATCCACAAACCATTTTTTGTAGTTGGTCCTGGCTAAGGCCTGCAATTTCTCCTATCCAAATCTCTCCATTGGCATTTTTCACCAATTTCACAGAGTCAACCTTGCCAGTCCTTGTCACTTTGGCTGCTGTCTTTTTCCAAGCATGTTCAGGACTTGACTTGCCATCATGCTCAGGTGGTGTTCCTGGCTCCTCAAATGTTTCCCCAAGGTACTCTTGCCAGCTTCCTTCCAGTGTGTGGACATCATTGAAGGGGATTCCATCTGTGATTTCATTATTGAAGTCCATACTGTCATTGCATGAGTCTTACCTAGGCCTAGAGGAGAATATGGTGGACCCACATGCATGCCTGTATAGTTCCCTCCTCATTTTTCCACCCAGCCATACACACTATGTGCATTCTGCAATACCTCCACATCTCCATTGCAAAGTTTCAGACATACTTGTACCCATACTTGGCTGCATTCCTGGGAACCAGGATAAATTGAAGACTGGGAAGTTGACCTCATACAATTGCACCTTGCTTTTGTCTCTGGCACAGGGCCTTCCTGCCCCTCGTGTGCTTTGTGCCTATTCCATTTGAAGAAGTCACCACACTCAGGCATAACAAAATCAAAAAACTCCATGCAGCTTTTGGGACTCATGTACCTCTTCACAAAAGTCCACTCATCCCTGGTTACTGAACTTCAACAAACCAAACTTACTCACGAGGCTTGTTGGGCTCCCTCAGTGCAAAGACTAACCTGCCTTCAATTTCGCTTTTCAAGTGCCTTAATCAAGCACTAGCAAAATTGAGAAGCACCCCTCTACCCTCAATCAAATCCACTGCTCTACAGGCAGCCACTAGGCTTTAATAGATTGCCTCCCTAGAGTGCCCTTATGCTGACAGGTTTCTTTTGAGAAATAAATCCTCCCTCAGCCTTCATTGTCACTATCTGTTAATGTGTCTAACCCACAGAAACAGAGGCTACCTGTTCCTCCTCAATCTAACCTGCTAGGACTAGGAAGGAACCCTCCTCTACCACTGATACCTTTAGGATGACTTGGTCCTTCAGTTACAGCAACAAACCCTTGCTTATCTTATCTATCCTGGTTTAGGGATTTGGAAGTCACACTTAGTTCAGAAGAAGAAGATGATCAGAAGTCCATGACTTCTTTCAGATCAGTCCTCAGGGAAGAACAAGAAGCATGGAAATCACCCATTATGTCCATGACTGTCAGTCATGGAGAGTCAGCTCCTGAGATGCCTCAAAGGACCTTCTTGGAAGAGGAGCTGAGAGAAAGGTTGGAATCCCAACAGCTCACTATGGCAGAAGAGCTATGAAAAGCTATGCATGCCAGGAGTGGCGACCCTTTTCCAACAGGAATGCCTACAGACTCGGCATTATGCGAATGGTATCAGAGAAACTTTGGAAAGGTAATTCCCCCAGAGGTCCCCCTTGGAGGGTCCAGTAAGGGTAAGGCCCCAGCTGATCCTGATGATGTGTATGATTGCTGCCCACCCAATGGAGGAAGGGAGTTCAATGTCGGGTGTCCCAGAGAATACAACAGAAGCCACAATGGGCTTCAGACCTGGGTTACACAGGTTAAAGGGTATCTAAACTTGAACAAGCATGTGTACAACACGGAATCACTCAAGATCTCATTCATGCTTATGTATATGACAAAAGGAGTGGCTGTCTCGTTTGCCAAGAATTATCAAAATGAAAACAAGCTACTTGATGGGACCATCTATTACACTGATACCTTTCAAAGGTTCATGGATAGGCTGAAGGCTACCTTTGAGTCCAGCGACCAAACCGCCCTTGCCATCCTACATCTGTCCAACATCTCTCAAGGCAGACAAGAACTCGAGTCATATATTGCTGAGTTCACAGGGCTTGTCAACAAGGCCCAGTTAAAAGAAGAGTCACAAGAAGCAGGGATCTTCTTCGGTAAAGGATTGCAAAAAGAATATCATGATTGGGTTCTGAATTCAGGACGCACCCCTACCACTGTTGTCAAGTGGATACAGTGCACAGGAGAAGCCAGAACTGTGATCACTACCAAGCATATCCTAGAAGGGAAGGGATCTCAGTATGAACACAAATTTGTTCATTTCCATGGAGGTTCCCGAGGTCCTGATGTGATGGACATTGACAAAAGGAAGTGAAGCGTCAAAAGATCTGCTTCAGAAATTAAGTGCTACAACTGTGGCATGGAAGGTCACTTCAAGCATGACTGCAAGGCCAAGGTCAAACAACTTTCCAATGTTTGCATTGTCCTCTCAGAGGACGGCATGAAGATCACTTACATCGGAGATTGTGAGGCAAATGTGGAGGAGCAGAAGTTGTTGGGTTTTTAAAGGGGACTGATGAATCTCCTGCATCAGTCAGTCCTGTGTCTGTTTTGTCTGCTAAATGTACTTCTATAGATGATGAATCAAATATGCAAATTCGTTCTCCTCTGGGGTTGGTCATTTTACCAGACTTCAAGGCAGGAATATGGGCCTGTATCGACTCAGGCACAGAAGTTTCCCTCATCTTGGAAAGAATGGTCCAGAAGCTTGGAATTCTGACTTATTGGGTCAAGAGCAAGTTCAAGACCACCTTGTTTACCAGAAAAGATGTGGAGCAGGTTACCCACAAGGTTACCCTCAAAATGGAAATCAAGGAGCACATCATTCGAGTCAAGTGCTATGTCGGGCCACTAGTCAGGAAGGAACACGTCCTGCTCGGCATGCCTTTCCTGAAGGAGTTCAAGCCAAGAATGAATTGGGAAATGGGAAAAATCACATGCTGAGACGATGGGTACATATATCCCAAAGATTCTGAATACTTTATCAAACAGGTGGTGTCTATGGACACAAAAAATACAAAGGAATCTTCCAGCCTGTCCCCAGAAGTGGTAAAAAGGGAATTGGGTGAAATCCCCAATATTAAAATTAACAAAATGACTTTGTCCACAGAACTCAAAGCTGCTTTGGCCAACACTAAGGAGGAAGTCAAGCTTCCTGATATTTACAAGGATTTTGCCAAAGTGTTTGCAGAAGATGATGTCCCACTTCCAGTCCACCGACCAGGGTTGGATCATGAGATCAGACTCCATGACAGTTTTAAACCCAAGAAAGCAGTGGTATATCTGATGTCCCCTGACAAACTTAAAGTTTTAGATGAGTTCTTGGAGGACAACCTTAAATGTAAAAAGATTTGGCCATCAACCTTGCCACAAGTGGCACCAGTGTTTTTCATCGCCAAGGAAGATGGAAAGAAGCAGCTAATTCAAGACTACCATTACCTCAATTCATTTACTATCCTGGATGCACACCTGTTGCCAAACGCCCAGGCCTTGTTTGACAAGCTTGTCAAATCAAAATACTATGCCAAGTTTGACATTTGATGGGGTTTTACCAACCTCTGGGTCAGAGAAGGAGATGAGTGGAAAGGGGCCTTTATTACCCCTAGAGGACTGTTTGAACCAATGGTAATGTTCTTTGGTCAATGCAATTCACCTCCTTCCTTCCAGAGGTATATGGACAAAACCTTCAAAAGTCAATGAGGAAAGCAAGTAGGGTACATGGATGATGTGGCTATTCATGCCAAGACAAGGGAGGAACTTCATACCCATGTATGGGAGTTCCTGAAGATCTGCGAAAAGGAGGGATTATGCCTCAAGATTAGCAAGTGTGTCTTCAAGGCCAAAGAAATAGAATTCCTTGGAATGATCATTGGAAAGGGGTGTATGGAGACTTTGCTGACAAAGACCGATACCATCAGTACTTGGGAAGCTCCTGACAATCTTACAGGGCTTTGCAGATTCCTGGGATTCTGTAACTTCTACCGGAAATTCATTCCTTCCTTTTTGGGTGTCACTCGACCCCTGCATGACTTACCCAAGAAGGGGGTCTCCTACCAGTGGACTCTGGAACATGTTGCCATGCTCGAGAAGTTAAAATCTTTGTTATGCTCCTCTCTGGTCCTCACTATTCCCAATTTCACCAAACTGTTTGCATTGTTCACCGATGCATCGAAACTTGGGACCGGTGCTGTTCTTGCCCAGAAAGGGGTGGACAACAAGTGGCACCCCTGCTTGTATCTCTCCCAGTCCTTGGTTGGTGCTGAGCAACGTTACCAGGTTTATGACCTTGAAATGCTTGCCATTATCCAGGCCTTAAAGGCTTTCCAACCCTACCTCCTCTCCCCTGTTGAACCCACTGTGGTCTTTACCGACCACAAGAACCTTGAATATTATCATGAGCCACAGCAGCTTACCCCACATCAAGCCTGCTGGGCTGCTATTATCCAATCCTACCCCATCTGGTGTTCCTGGCAGGCTGGTCACCTGCAGGTACCAGCCAACACTCTTTCCTGTAAAAATGCTTCAGAGGAGCCTGCCCCCATTGCCACAGTCCTCCCACTGGACCTTTGGCTTTTGGAGGGGGTGGGTCCCCAAATTTGCCTCATTTCACCATCTTTTTCAATTACAAAAATACAAAAACAACTCAAGGTTAACCAACTCTGCTGCATAGGACATGTTCTGGCAAAGCTTTCATGTTCCCAAACCAACTCCAAGCCATATTCCTGCCTGAATGAGGAAAAATCAAAGGGGAATAGGCTGTCTGATGCTCGCCCTTTGAGGAACCCCATAAAAGGAGCTTGTGGAGTATACACGATATCGGCCAATCTGTATGAGCACGTCAGGAATGACATGACAAAGCACTCTACAGGACTGGAACCAGAGGATAACATCACTACCGCAGAAGACAGAACAAAATGCTTTGGAACAACTTGGCTCTATATCCTGCCAGAACACCAGCAACACTGTATGTGTTCCTATCATGACCTTGAGTCTGCTGGACACCCCAGACAAAAGGCCATGTTTGCCAAGATGCACAAGGAAGTGTGGTGGGAAGGTATGGGAAAGGATGTCAAAGCTTATGTCATGGGTTGCCCAACGTGTCAGACCACAAAGGTCATGACTCACCCACCAATGCCACCAGTTGTCCCTCACAAAACTACTAAAGCCACATTCCTGTTTCAGCAGATATCCATGGACCTAATCATGGATCTCCCTGTCTTGGGAGAGGCAAAATATGACTTGATTCTCATGGTGGTCAATCAGGGCCTCACAAAAGCCGCCCTGTTTGTCCTGTGTCATAAAACAATAGACTCTGTCAGGATCACCTGACTCTTCCATCAATATATCTATTCTTGCTTCAGCATCCCTGAATTGGTAATCTTGGATTGCAGGCCACAGTTCGCTTCCTTGTTCACTAAGGAACTATACAAGGTGATAGGAGTCAAGACAAAACTCTCGACTGGCTACCACCCACAAACAAACAGAGAAAGTGAATGAGTAAACCAGGAAGTGGAAGGGTATTTGCATTTGTACTGTGTGGAAGCACCAAACTCTGGGCCACCAAACTACTGTCCACAGAGTTCACACACAACTCCTGCATCCACTCCATGCATCAAATGACCCCTTTTTCGCTCCTCTTGGGGTATGACCTGCCACCCTACCCAGAGGTTCAGCTCACCACAATACCCTTGGTGGACAAAAGACTAGAAAGACTCGCCTTGAACCAGGATGTTGCAATTCTTGCTCACAAAAATGCACAGGACCTCATGTGTTCACGCTTGAAAGGTACTTATGTTGTGCCCAAAGTCGGAGATCAAGTTCTCCTGGATACTGGGCATCTTCATATCAAAAACCAGTGTGACAAGATTGCACCCTGATGTCTTGGGCCATTCAGAGTGACTCAGATCATGTCTCCAGTCGCTTTCCAATTGGACCTTCCACTGACCTGGAAAGTTCACCCAGTGTTTCATGCATCTCGGATTTTCCCATTTGTTGAAAATGACACTTATGGTGCTGCACCCACAGCGCCTCTTCCAGAATTAGTTGATGACGAGATTGAGTGGGAAGTCGAATCAATAATCAATCACAAAGTTGATGGGCATAGAGGCAAGTGGCGATATTTGGTTAAATGGAAAGGGTTCCTGCATTTGTCAAACACCTGGGAACCTGAAGAGCATATAAAGGATCACACTGCAGAAGCTCTCAACCAGTACAAACTTGCCTGTCACCTCAGAAATTAAATGGACTCCCCTCGCTCTGTCAACACTGAGAACAACTATGCCAACATCCCCTACCCCACTGAATCCATTCACAACCCCGCAGATGATGGGATCATTCCACCCATCACTATCTATGCCCCAACCTCACCTCCAACGTCCCCCACTGGCTTTTATGTCTTGGGACACTTGTTACCTATCTTGCAACCCCACTTGCTATCCCCCCCTGTCCCCAGGGCTAGAGGACTGCGTCCACTCCAGGGGTTCTTGGTCAGGCACATCCCTGTCCCCAAGGCTGGAGTCCCCCTCAGAGGGGACAGCAACCAACAGGGAAAGGGTAAAGCGCACGCTGACAATGACTCCGATAGTTGAGCAGCCAGTTCGGGTACCACCCATGCTCCCGAACCTACCAACCTATGCACCACCTTCACCACCTACTCTGATGGCACTCAATGCGCTGCCCTCGACCTCCTTGCCACTGTGGCCCTTGCCTGGGATGACCAGCCAAGACTACCAATCTCAGCAAGTGATTACTTGGATGTTGTTAGGGTGCTTGATGTCTTCCACGACAGGGACCACATTGACAGGTGCTCATCAGAACAGGTTGAGTATTTTGGGCTGTTGTCTCAGATCTACAGAGTGACAGACGTAATCAATGCTGCTGTCTCGAAAATCCATACTTGAAAACTTAGTGGAACCACCCTTTATGTTGTGACAGGGGTGCATCTTACTGGATGGGCCCATCAATGTGCTGTGACACTGTAAATGATATTACTGATGGGCCCATCTTTATGTTGTGACAATGTAATTGATAATACTGACTGGCTCATCTTTATGTTGTGACATGGATGCATCTTACTAGATGGGCACATCCATGTGTTGTGACCCTGTAAATGATATATATTGAAGGGCCTGTCTTTATGTTGTGACAGGTACATCTTTCTATGGATGGGCCCACTCATGTGTTGTGATGGTATAAATGATATTATGGAAGGGCCCATCCATATGTTGTGATGCTATAAATGATATTACTGATGGGCCCATCCTTATGTTGTGACAGGGGTGCATCTTACTGGACAGGCCCATCTATGTGTTGTGACACTGTAAATGATATTACTGATGGGCCCATCTTTATGTTGCAACAGGCATACATGTTACTATTGATGAGCCTGTCCTTATGTTGGGACAGGGGCATATCTTACTAGATGGGCCCATCTATGTGTTGTGATGCTGTCAATGATATTACTGACAGGCCTGTCCTTATGTTGCGACAGGTGTACATCTTGCTATGGATGGATCCATCTATATGTTGTGACAGGGTATATTATCCCAAAGATGGGCCCTTCCATATGTTGCAACCTTCTTCATGATACAATAGGTGGGCCCATCCTTATATTGTGACTGGGGTGCACCCTACCATGGATGGGCCCATCCATGTCTTACAGTAGCTCAGCATACTTACTTGGTCATGGGCCCATCTATATATTGCAGTATCCTTACCCTCCACAGGCCCTCCCATATGTTGTGGAATTGTGCTTACAGGCCCATACATATATTGCTCTCACTATAGGCCCTCAGGCCTGTCCATGTGTCATGGCTAATCTATTTAGACAGGCCCATTGCAGGGTCTATATAAGTGTTGGCATTTTGGCATGCAGGCTACCTATATGTTGTGACTAAATGGACTACATGGGGTCAGATGGACAGATGGAGGTAACTCTGACAGACAGAAGATGGAGACAGAGGGAGTAGGAACTAAGTTGATATTCATACTGAGGAACAGTGGAGTATGATACATGCTTTTTTATACTACTATGGAGGTGCAGTAACCAGAATTGGAACTGACATACAGAGACCCAGAAATTTTCAAGTAAAACTTCCTAGATGATGAATGAAGGGTAGATGGAGGACATATGAATGGGTAACATAGAACATCCAGAAAAGGAAACAGTCCAGGCACTGGACCATGCAGTGCATACACTGCAGAGTACCTGACTGTGCACTGTCAGGGAGGAGTCTGAAGGTGGTCACATGACCCCTCAGAGAATGGTCTGTTTGGTCCAGTAGGAGAGCAACACAAGTCTGACAGCCATCAGAGCAGAGATGGTTCATAACTGACAGAAGTTGGGTGGAGTTGGTGCAGAGTGAGTGAATGACTGGTGGAAGAGGGTGCAGAGTGAGTAAGGACTTAGAGTGAATGCATGGTTATGACACAGAGCTATCTTGGTCACCTTTGGACAATGGTTAGCTTTGTCATCTAGTTCATCTTCCTCTTTGTCCTCTTTGTCCTCCTGCACAGAAATATCCAGATATTGGGAAGTGGACTTGCTCATTCTTGGATGCTTTTCTGGGTGTAGAGAGTGGTGGGATCTGCACAAGCTTTTGCCTGATTGAGTGGTTAGCAAAGGATCCAAAACTGAAGGTGAACATTAGCTTACAAGTCTGTGATGAAGGAGCTTGGGGGGAGAGGATGACATGGGAGATGTCGCCTGCAAGATACAGTATGAATTGGTTTATAAAATTTCTTTGAGAAGTTTACTTATGGGAGGAAGAAGCCTGAGCAGGGGGGCCATCATGTGCACCTGGAGGATGTCAGTAAATCGTGAGGATTTAAAGATCTACTTACTAGAAGGCTCAACAATGCCACACTCAGCCATGGCTGCCCTAACGACCTCAACAGCAGTACCCTCCTGAGATGCTTTGAATACTTGGTCAAAGATGGACTTCCACTTGTTGAACTGGTACCTGTTGCCAAATTTCTCCATCTCTGTCAAGAAATTGGCAAAGGAGAGGCTATCATCAGTTGCCCAATGCAAAACCAACTGCCATGCAGCAGCATTTTCCAACAGGGGAGCTACTGAGACTACCTTAGCTTGTGTGAGCTCCCACACAGCCTTGATGGCATTTATCCCTATGCCCTTCAGATTCAATATGATGATATCAATCAGGTCTATCCATTCCTCCAATTTTCAGGTGATACCTGTGGCAGCAAGCTCAATTTTGACATTGAATAGAAGGGAGGTGTCAGTGACATCATTGCATGCAAACCTCTCAAGAAAGGTGAAAGCCTTGTCATTGAGGAGAGCAGGGGTGATTTTGACCTTTGGTTCCATTGATAGCAGGGGTGTTGTCAAAAGAGCTGGAAGTAACTAGTGAGCAGTAAATGGAGTGAGGGGGGAAGTACTAACAAAGCAATAGAAGGTGATGATTTCTGCTATTTAAGGGGGGGTGCTAAGCTTGGCAATCAGAACTGCTATTGTCCTGGACAATAGGACAAAAGATGGTGTCTTTTGATGTGGACAACAGGATAGAAGAATGGTCTAGGGGAATGTAGTCAGATTGATAACTGAGTAAGCAGCATACACTGTGCTTATCTTCATGGAATGCACTTCATATCATTGCTTCCAAGCCATTGCCTCATGCATACCCAACTTTATTATATCTTCATCTACATCTACACTCATATTATAGATTGTTTGGCCCATGTCAAATGTTTAAATTGATGACAGCCACAGCATGAACTACTGTCAATAGCAATCTTTTGAAGTTTAGGTTTCATGTTGATGGTCACATCACACTGTCATTGCAGACTAGAGCATCTTCTGCTGTGTCTTGCAATAAGGAGGCAAGATGTGTGTCATACTCATCATGGATGTGATCAGGGAGAGTGGAGAACAGTATATTATACTGTAGCTGTCACAATTTTGGAAGAATGATGGACAAGACTGGTATGAAGACATTGCAGGGAGCAGGGAGGAAGGATCTATATGCTTCTTGGACTGGAGAGACTGAAATGACCACATAAGCATAAGACCTTTCCAAGTGAATGACAGACCTGAGGCAACCAAAGAACATCCTCCTAGAGGTCATACTGATGAAAAGAATGTGCTGTCCAAGCTGGATGGGCTGAGAGGGGGCAGATGAAGATGGGATGTACCAGGACACTTCAGGACAGAAGCTGGTAGGCACTCCTGGTAGATATACATAACCATGGTCCCTAGCAAAGGGGACAAGCAAAATGATTGATGTGGAGGTGGACATATCAGAAGAATTAGCAATACAAGTGTCTTTTGGAGGGAGTGCTGTAGAAATGTGTGGAGTGTGCAAATCCTTTCCAATTTTGGAAGGTAGGATCATGTGGCTGAGCACTACAAGAGAGTGTGGGAATGGTGTCAGTATCTGCAGAAATGGTGGAGATACATCAAAAGCTGGAATGCCATACATGGGCACTTAAGAATTTCTATTGGCACTTAACTTGCTTCCTTCCTTTTTCTTTGGCATTGACAACTCATTCTTGTGCAAGGGATGACTGCCAACATTTCTGGCTGTCCTTCTTCACATGAGGGCTATGGTCTTCATCTCCATTCATCAGCTGCATCCATGTCCACCTCACCAAACACTTTTGGTGTGTGACACCATGACTCAAGGACTACAAGCACTGTTGGCCTGTTATCAATATGATCCACTTTCATCCCAAGTACCTTTCATCAAGGGACTTGCAAAAGATAAGAAGAGACTCCTCACCCAAGTGAACTGTCCAACTCAAACTGTAGGTGAGTAGTCAATGTGCTGGATACAGCCAACCCCAATAACTTGTACCTTTGTGCCTAGAATCTATCATACACATACATCTTGCACAAACTTCCAGCTATAACCTGCATACCCACTTATATGTCTATTAGAATTAGAATTACATCAATATTAATAGTAGTCTTTGTGAAGATGGTATGATGCAACCATCAATGCAAAACTGATGAGTACTGTAGAATTTCAATTATATGAGTGTAGACAAAGATATAATAAAATTAATATGCCTGAGGAAGCAACAATATGATGTGCATTCAATAAAGATAAGCATAAAGTATGCTGCTTACTTGGTTATCAATCTGACTACATACTCCAGGACCATTATGTCTGCAGGACCCTATAACCCATGATGTTGCATACCTGTCACCACACACAAGTTGGTTGCATACTAACTCTGCATACATGTTTAATCTAATTAATTAAGCATATCTAGGTCTTGCTACCTTTTTAGCAGCCATTGTGGTGATAATTTTTCTTGTTTTCCAATCTGAATGTGTTTCCAAACAGCTTGACAACCAATTGACAAGTTCATGAAGCTAGAAACCCAATGTTGTCAAGATGCACATGAGTGAGTCCAATGTTAATCCAAATGTGGTTCCAATCCATATTGTCTAACATCTACCATATTCAATTTGTCAATAGATCATTGTAGGACTACATTCATTTTATAGTTGCATATTGATCAGTGGTGGTTGTTCTTATGCCTCCCTTGCTACTCCATAGTGCCAGCCTGTTGGCAGCCTTGTTCTCAACTCATGTATGCTGACAAATTTTCTTTATATAGGATCTTGTTTTCCATGATGTATGAATCATAGTGGAGGATGAACAGTGCCTGGCAGGGTCCATGTTTCATCACAAGTATGTACCAGTCAATGGCAATTCATCTTGTTCTTCTTCTCATTCTAGGATATAAAAGTGACTCCAGCCTGCCCAGTCTTGTTTGCTACTTGGCCATTGCCCATACTCATTCTTGTGCTGTGACACAGATATTCCTCTACTGCTTCATTTGTGAGCTCACTGTCTATTGTTCTAGGTATGACTACATAGTGGCATATGTGAATGTTGTACTAATACAATTACAGGTTGCTGTTATGCCTGCCTCACCTGTCCTGAAGTGGTGCACCTGCAAAGAATGTGTCAGGGAAAATGGCAGGGATCTTCTCATGGACTCCCATCATTTGTCACTGCATCTGAAACACATAGAACAGTGAAGTGAATCCCCTCAAGCAGACCACCATACCACTGAACATTACCTTGTGCTCTAGATAGAACTCTTCCAGAACACATACTTGAATCACCAGAATTAGCCTCTCCTTCAGATGCCCTAGCTAGCCATTTAGTGGCTCTTACCATCACTGATGATAGTCCAAACTCCATGACCTGTGCTTCTAAAATGTGGAACTCCCATGAGGAACTCCAGCAGATGGGAGCCACTGCTGACATCCTGGCTGGTCTGCAAAACCCTATTTCTATCACTTCCAGTATCACCCAATCTCTCCACTGTCTCATGAATACATTGAGCTTCTCCTGCGCCCCCACAAGTGCTCAGCCACCACTATCAACTGCCAAAGCCATTCTACATGATACTCAGATCAGGAATGTTCATCAGCAAACTAGAAGGGCTATGAAGGCTTTATCAAATATTGACTCCTGAATACAAAGATGTTCCTGACTTCTGCTGGATGGACAAAGTTTTACTACCATCAGCAGAGAACTTAGTCTGCTCTGCCAGACAACCAACAACATAAAGTGCCATGCCAATTGCATAGTTGCATGCAAGAGAGTGGTCATCAAAACTATGGATGAGCTAGAATCCATACTCAAAAGTAGGCCTGTGACACCATCCCCTGAAGACTTTCAGTCTGTGCCTTTCATGGCCAGTGTGTAGTGATTCTAGCCCTAGCCCTAGCTCTGAACTCAAGGTGACACTTCCAGCAGATGACCAATATTGCTCTCCTGTCAATCATATGGACACTATCACACAAGTCACACTGGCCATTGGTGTCATCTGCAGTATAGTAATGGATGTCAGTACTTGGGCAGGCAACTTTATCATGAATGCCCTTTCACTTCTACTGTTCCTTGCCTTCAAGGATACCAGTGGACAGCTTAGTGTCTCTCATGAAAACATCCTCACACAAATCCCATCATCTATCACCAGCACCCTTGGCAAATTCAAGCTCACAGGTAACACCATTCCTTATGCTATCTGCAGGTGTCATCATACATATGCATCAACATATGTGAATGACTCCAAGATTGCAAGTTACCCCCCCCCACTGTACCAATCATCCTACACCCAAGACTGTCTGTGGTGAACCACTTCTGGATGAATGTTCTGATGGTCAGCTTCATCCCAAGAAAGTTTTTCTGTACCATGACTTCAAAGACTACCTTGCTAGCCTCCTTTCCCATCACTACATTGAAATTATGATGGACAGAGCTTGCAATGACCTTGCAAAGTCTCTCCACTTGTCACCACCTCACTTTGTCATGAACCCCCTTGAAGCTGAGTTCCTCTGCCAGTTTACAGGTCCCCAACCAGGTAAACTCTTCATTGACAGGGGAGATGAAGGCCACTATGCTTTTGCACTACATGTCAATTTCTTCAACCCAGAGGGGATGCATCAGCATGGGGCAACTGTATCTTCAGGAATCATATCCATAGCTTGGCCTAATTTACTGCTGGACATTTGCTACAAGCCAGAAAACCTATACTTCACTGGTATGTTCTCATTCACAGGACTGTCCAGAGAATGAACACTCATGTTCAGCAGGTATTATTCCTGGCCCAATACAGCCATCCCTAGAAAAACTTAATCATTACATATGTCCTTGATCAATGACTTGCTCATTGACTGGGAATGTGGCATCCACTTCTCAAAAACAGCTAAATTCCCTGATGGTTGGGTCACTCACAGTGCCATCACACTTGTCATGTGTGATCTTCCTGCTGCTTGTCATCTGGCAGCACTTGCTGGCATCAGCAGCCACTTCTTCTGCAGTGTGTGCAATTGCTATCATAAGAATAACTATGGTAGAGTTGACCATGAGCATTGGGCTCCCCAGGATCAAGATAAACTTCATTTTCATGCTTAACAATGGCAGGATGCAGTCTCATCTGCAGACTGAGAGTGACTCTTCAAAGATCATGGTGTACACTACTCAGAACTTTGGCATCTTCCTTACTGGGATCCCACATGTCAACTCATCATCGATTCAGTGCATTGCATTCTGGAGGGGCTGATCCAACACCATGTATGCACTCTGTTGGGGTTATCTACAGAACATTCAGTGACAACAGCCTTGAAATTCCCTGCCTTCTACCATGACTTCATCCAAGCTGACCCAACCACTACCTTGCTGACTTGGAAGGAAATCATTCAAGTATCTGCAATACATACACTGCTCATTTCTCTGATATCTTCACAAGATGCACCTCTGGCTTCAGCATTCACAACTCTTCAGGAATCACTCTACCACAAAAACTTCAACATACTCAGTCTGTCAGAGTCTGGGCTGTGCAGCATTGAAGACTGGCAGAGTGTATAAGATTGCTTATGCCAAAGCTTTAGTTGAATGAGTGAGGTGTCATCTTTCTTCCACAAAGATTGCAATTGTTTATAGTCTTCTTAGTGCCAAACAATGCCACTGTTCTCCAGTGTGCAAAAGCATGTACAAGAACACTATGACACAACAAAGATCTTAGGTTGCATCCACAATGTTATACAGAACACAGTACTGCCATCATGGTTCAGTTCAGCACCAGCCAACTTTGGCCATCCATCTGCTGGAACAATTAAAGCAGATGAGTGGTGGACACTCATCACTGTTCATATCCCTCTTGCCCTCATCAGCTTGTGGGGAGCACCTGATGTCAATGAACTGAAGCCAGGCAACAAGTTTATTCTGGATCATACTATGGACCTTATTTCCCTGGTCAACATTGCATGCTCCCAGATAATGAGTACTCAAAGGGCTAATGCATACTGCTCATACATTGCACATTATGTCAGGAACCTGAAACAAGTACATCTGACATTCAACTTGCATCCAAATCATCATGCTGCCTTTCATATATATGACTACCTTATCCTTTTTGGACCCATCCATTCATGGTGGGCCTTTCCTTTCAAGCACTTAATTGGTGTTCTCCAGTGTCTCCCCACCAACCACAAATCTGGTGAGTCAAACAATGTCAATTTCAGGAAGACATTATTCTCATTTCATACAGGTGAATTGGAGGCAACAATGCTACATTCCTATCTCAGGGGTGCATGCCTCCACAGCTGGCTCCCCCACCTGGACTGTCCCAATGCAGTCCAAGAATGCAAGGTCCTCTTAGATCATGCTTATGACAATGACAATGAATATGACTCTGATTGTTCCTGGACAAGGAAGTCAACCACTATCCCTCCAGACCTGTACAACTTGATTCATAAACAGGATGTGATGCTGCAGGCCCATATCAGATATGGTGGAGTGGTCTATAGCTGCATTGCCACTCATGTAGGAAACTCTCTGATTATGTTTCACCTGTCAGGTGACAGATCTCACTTCTGGTTCCTGTGGTACTTGCTCTGATTCACCTGTCAGGCAACTGATCTTTGCCTCCAGTTCCTGTGAGCATCAAATACATATACAAACAGGATGGACAGTCACATTTGCTGTCTGTTGGCAGTGTCCCCTGGTTTTGAACAAAGGCACAAATGACCCCTTTGCATGCTACCCACATTTCCCAGCAAAGACCTACAGCTGCATGCTTCCCACAACACTGGAGAAAGTCAAGGTATCATGGGTTATGAGTCACTGTGCACAGTGGCCAATATCTGATGACTGTGTTGTCATTCTTATGTTGAGTTGAGTGAGTGAAGCTCTGTCTCATGCCACTCTGATTTGACTGTTGAATTCTTGCAACAATAGGACTGACAAATGTCAAGGCATCATGGAAAAAAATTTGTAGGATCTACTTAGGGAAATATGATGACCATGTAACAATAGCTACAATAATAATAGGATGATCATGCTGAGTGACTGTTGTGCAATGACAGGTGATCATTAGGCAATGAAAGTGACTGTTGGGCAATTAGTATAGACAGTGGCAAAACTTCAAGTGCAAGCACATGTAGGAACACTAATTCTAGACTTGAAGTAAAATCTGTTACTGTAATTTTGGCAGTACTTTGTGTATTGTCAGTTATGCAAATTAGGACAAAACTTAAAGTTTCACCCTGCACTGCATGTGTTGGCATAACTTCCTATCATGGACAACATCTGCTATTCAACCATACTTATTGTTTACACAATGATTAGACATGACCCCATGTAGTGCATTTAGTCACAACATATAGGTAGCCTGCATGCCAAAATGCCAACACTTTTATAGACCCCATGATGGGCCCATCTAAATAGATTAGCCATGACACATGGACAGGCCTGAGGGCCTATAGTGAGAGCAACATATGTGCAGGCCCATAAGTGCAATTCCACAACACAAGGAAGGGCCTGTGGAGGGTAAGGATGCTGCAACATATAGATGGGCCCATGACCAAGTAAGTATGCTGAGCTACTGTAAGACATGGATGGGCCTGTCCATGGTAGGGTGCACCCCAGTCACAATATCAGGACAGGCCTGCCTATTGTATCATGAAGAAGGTCACAACATAAAGAGGGGCCCCTCTATGATAGATTACAAAGTTGGCAACATATGGAAGGGCCTGTCTTTGGGATAATATACCCCTGTCATAACATATAGATGGGCCCATCCATAGCAAGATGTACACCTGTTGCAACATAAGGACAGGCCTGTCAGTAATATCATTGACAGCATCACAACACATAGACAGGCCCATCTAGTAAGATGCATCCCTGCCACAACATAAAGACAGGCCCATCAGTAATGTCATTTATAGCATCACAACATATGGACAGGCCCTTCTGTAATACCATTTATACCATCACAACACATGGGTGGGCCCATCCATAGTAAGATGTACCTGTCACAACATAAAGACAGGCCCTTCAATATATGTCATTTACAGGGTCACAATACATGGACAGGCCTTTCAGCAATATCAATTACATGGTTACAACACATGGATGGGCCTGTCAATAGCAACACATATACCTGTCACAACATAAAGATGGGCCCATCAGTAATATCATTTACAGTGTCACAACACATCAATGGGCCCATCTAGTAAGATATGCCCCTGTCCCAACATGAGGATGGGCCCATCAGTAATATCAATTACATGGTCACAACATATTGAAGGGCCCTTCAGCAGTATCATTTATGTGGTCACAACATAAGGACAGGCCCTTCAGCAGTATTATTTATATGGTCATAATGTATGGACAGGCCCTTCAGTAATATCTTTTATATTGCCATAAAACAAGGATGGGTCCATCTAGTAAGATCCACCCTTGTTGCAACATAAGATGGGCCCAACACCAATAGCATGTATAGTGTCACAACATATTGATTGGATCACAGTAAAATATTGAGGCAAGTGTCCTGACATGCCATAATTTTCCAACAAGCTGCAAGTGGCTCACCCACTATACAACTCCAACCTCATCCACCCCAAGCATGAATACTATGCAAGACACATCTAACACCCCCCATGGATGGTGAATGGAACTAACAGACTGCATTGTGTCATACATGAAAGCCAGATTTCAAGAGGAGGTATTCAGCAGACCTTGCACCCTTCCAGATATATCAATTCCATTTCTGGTGTTATGTGAAGCAGATTGCATATCATCAGAAATCTCACAGGCCTATTATCACCCAAGTAAGTCCATCATAATGGTGCAATGGAAGTTTTCATCTTTCTGCAGTCAACATTGGGAAAAATTGGGGTGGAAAAACCTGCAATGCAGAAGCTGCTGAGAGATATGTGGAAGTGACTGAGCCATCCATTCTGGTGACTGACTCAAACACCATCCACATATGGTATTTTCTGGATGCTCTCATCCCAAAAAGAAGGGTAAGGACATGCAGAATCTCATATTCTACTGACTTAATGGAATGGCAGGCTGACATATGGAACTGCCTTCATCTTCTGAGGGAACCACTGTGGGAGAGCATAAAGGCTTCCCCACAGGCATGGCAGACAGACAAATCATATTTCTGTGATAATGCTGAGTTGAAAGGCACCATCAACCTGTCACCTGCATGGTTTCAACATGGTCATGGGGTGGTGATCATTTCTTGCCTTGTGAATAAAGCACTCATCCATCTTGAAGCCCCAAAATGGCTTCCCAGAAGCCTCACAGCTGCTCAAATCCAGGATGGAAAACACTTCTACAAGGGAATGGGTCAACCAAATGTCTGACACCAATGCCCTGCTATCTGTGATCCTGCATATCATCCATCCACAAATGTATGCAGATGGCAGGGAAGCATTGATCCACCTTGGCAAACAGGTGGAACAGCAAGCAGATTTGAATATGAACTCCATACTGCTGATATAGAGCTCCATGTATAGCAGCATGTCCATGATGGTGAATCAGGCAACTTGTTACCACAGGGATATCATTGGACAGGATCCATGGTATGACATGCTGGTAACCATGGGTGACTACCTGCCCTTGGACTTTGTCATTCCAACATTGAATCTGCAGCTGCACTACAACCCAGGGACAATCATTGCATTTTCAGGTTCAGCATTGGAGCATGGGGTGGGAGCTGTAGACAGTGACAGAGCATGCCTGGCATACTACATGCATGCCAATGTACATCAGTCAGTGCATGTTCCCATGTGTCAATCACCACAGACAGATGACCTACTACCTAGACCAGTTGCAACTGGAGAACTATTGATTTGAAGCTGCAAAATTTAATGTAAGATTTAGTAGGTGATGTGGATCTCATATTTTATTAGGATATGCTGGCTCTCAAACCTCAGACAGGTGGTGTTGCCAAGATTTTGCAAATGGGTGGGTACTCAGAGCTAAAGGGTGTGCATCACAAACTGCAACAAAAGTAAACCTACTCAAACCATCATGCAGATGGGCAGATTGTCAGACATCATGTGAATGGGTGGTATCTCATAAATGATCAACATCCACAGCAATGTATATACAACCAACTCCACAGTCAAGAACATGTAAACTATTGAAGCAGCATGCCCAACAACCTGCACAATGCCCACCACCTAGCATAGAAATGGTCAATTTGTTGACCCCAACTGTTGACAACATTGGCATATTTCTGAATATTTTTTGATGCAGTAGTTTACCTGCTCCTTGATATGGCCATCAAGATGGTCTGCAATTGGCACCTCAGGCAATGGCCATAAGCCCTGGGCCATCATCAACTATTTGCAGTGATGAGAATAAGCAACATACCTTAAAAAAATCCCAGGCTGCAGAAAACAATCCCTTGCCTTGCAATCTTTGGGAATCCACTGTGTATTCCTCAGAACAATATAGCCACCAAGGGAATGCAAAGCCAGAATTGGGATCAGCTGCATGTGGGGTCCAATGTGGGACAATGGTGCTGATATTGTTGATTATGCAAAATGCACTGAGGGGAATTAGCTGCATTTGATCATGGAAGCTAACCTCATCATCTTGGTGTCTGAGGTATGCATGGTAGCACACCAGGAGGGGAGGAGTATAACTGGCATGCAACACCATCACCAGAATCAAGCTATTAAGCTGATTCTGAAGGAATTATGTATCAGTCCCACATTGTGAAAAATTGATGTAAAACCTACCAAGTCCATTGCTAGGTTTGCAAACCAATGTGTGGGCCACCCCATGATATCAGCAGTCTGCTTCAGATGTACAGAGGCCACCTTGATCTGGCATGCCAAGTAGAGGATACCCATCTCTACCACAGACTAGTGAGATGGGTGTGATTGGCTGGCAATGAATGGCTCAGGACAATTTTCAAGGCTGGTAACATGGATAAAAAATGACTTCCATCAAATTGAGCATATTGACAAGTTGAAGGCCCTGAGAGGCTGCATCATACTGGTCCCTTGCATCTGTGCCCAATTCTCTCACAATGGCATTTGCAGCCCACACAAGGTGCCTATTGAGGGTGGGATCAAATGGCTTGTCACTGGGAGTGGTGTTTCTGTGGTAGTGAGATATTGCAGCATGTAAGGTGCACAGGACTAAAATTATCAATGTCAATGGTGTATCAAATTAAGCTCATGCCCATACCTTGATCACAATGCAGAACAGGTGCCTGTTGGAGTGAAACAACCCCTGTTGTCACTTACATAAGTTGTTAGAGCACACCCATACACTAGTAATATTTACCTAGTCCCTCAGTAGCTTGACAGACTACTGAGGGTGAGTACACTTCTACATAGATAGAATACCCTTACTAACTTGTATAGTTCCCTACAGGTACTATACTCAATATTGGTGGCTTGACAGACTACTGAGGTTCCCTACAGATTCCTCTCTGGGTTTCCCCTCTGCAACCCCACAAACTTCTTCAAGAATATCATTCACACTGTGGGAAGCAAGGTTGGACAATGGTGGATGGAGCCAAATTTTGGGTAACAGCAATACATGGGAGATGAGCAGCAATATCTCCCTACATAGATAGCTACCAGTTGCTTCCACATGGCCAATATGTAGACCTGTCCCACTCAGCTCTCTGCTCAATTGTCCTGCTCAACCATCCCACTTAACTATCCCTCTCTCTGATATCAAAGACACCTCTCACAACCACCATGGTGTCATGAGCTACCATACATGCCATACACTTGTATTCTAATGTGTCACACTAGGCTAAGCCCTCTATAGACCATACATGAGTTCCAAAAAAGGTTTCTGCTCTAACTGTTTGAGGGATTTGACAACTACTTCCACTTCTGATTGCTGCCAGACAACTATAGTATGGAGACTGGTAATGCTTGTCTCACAAAGATTGCTAAGACAATTGGTAAGACAAGTATTAGTAATTTATGACAAAGATGACAGAGACCAGGACAGGGCAGACCAGGGACAAGACTGGGCAGGGCTTAACCAAAGTGACACACACTGCAAAGCAGTGTTCAGCACACTAGACTAACTGGAGATATGGGATTGGTGACACTGAGGCTGGACTGAATGAATATGAAGCCAAGTCTGGCTGGGGTCAAGACACAACTATGACACTCTGCTAAAAAGGTGTGCCATGTGTGATTTTCATGCACAACAGATCAGCACTAATGTGATTCTGGTCTTCAGGTATCTGGCAGGAGGCAAAACTGTGCCAAGACACCATTCCCTTCTTGTTCCTGCTCACATCCCCCACCAGCTGATGGTTCCCATAGTATGTGGCTCTGCACCTCCAGCACATGCAAAGACCCCAGTGCATCATCCACAAAATAAAGCACTAACTGACAATAATGGGAGGGAGTGCAACAGCCATGATTCCGATGATGAAGCTGATGAAGACACTTATTTGCCCACCCTATCCAATTCAAAGAAATCAGCAACATCCCTGAATAGTGAGCTTCCCACTGTATCTTGTATTCACAGCAAACCCTGATCTGCACTCAGGGAGCAAGTACACAACTGAACTACAGGACCACTCAGAATATGCAGATGAAGATGGATTGGAGAGCATTCCTTTCACTGACCACCCAACTGAGGAGGGGTCAAGACTCATTTCCAACCTCCCCATGTCTGCTCTGCCACCAACCCTGACTCCACTTCAGCCAGTGGAACTCACCATGAGACAGCACTAGCTGCCTTGGGCACCACTAGGTGCTCCCTAGATCCCATTAGTCCTGTTAGGGGCTTTTCAGCCTGGACATCCAATACTCCTACTCCATGTCACCCCATTGCCCCTACCCCCAGTGGTGATCCTGGGGATGAAGGGCCAGACAACAATTATGACAACAATCCTGATGACAATGACCCCAGTAGTGGTCCCAGTGATGATGGGCCTGGTGATGATAATCTGGAGGAAAATGAACCAGATGTCCCAGACCTGGACACTGAGCCTGCAATTATGGTCCTGGACAACCTCACAGAAGCCATTGAACTGCTGGCTTGCAATGCCCACACTAGTCCTGAGCCTTCAAGCAGGACCAAGTTGTGTGAGCCTGATACCTTTGATGGTACCAACCCCAAGAAACTTCATGCCTTCTTCATTCAGTGTGAGCTAAATTTCCAAGACTGGCCCCAGGCTTTCAGGACTGACTGTGCCAACATCATCTTCATGCAATCTTACCTGAAAGGCATGGCCTTAGAATGGTTTGAGCCAGACTTGCTCAGGGTTGAGGACCCCAATGACCAGCCTCTTTGGAGGGAGTTCATCCTGGAACTAAAAACCACCTTTGGCCCCCATGATCCAGTTGCTGATGCCAAAAGTCAGCTCAACCATCTGCAAATGAAGGACAATCAGTGCATCAATAAGTATGTAGTTGACTTCAACCAGCTTGCTTCACAAGCCCAGGGATACAGCAACAGTGTGCTGCACTGCTTCTTCTATACTGGACTTTCAGACTGAATTAAGGACAAGGTCTGTCAGGTTAGAAAACCCCAGACTCTCCATGAGCTCCATCACCTAGTGCAGGAAATAGATGTGAGGTATTGGGAGCACAAGGAAGAGGTCCAATGAGCCAACAAACACCAGGGCTTGCCTTCATCCAATAAACCCACTAGCTCCAGCAACAATAGCCAGTCCAAGACTGGTCAGGACAAGTCCAAGCCCAGCAATAACAACAACAACACTGGCCCCCTGTCCAAGCCAGCTTCATTGAAACCAGGCAACAGCTCTAGCAACTCATCCAAGCCTGAGTCCAGAAAACTTGGTAAGGATGGGAAGCTCACCCCAGAAGAATGCAAGCATCGCATGGACAGGAACCTCTGCATGTTCTGTGGAGGGCCCAGTCATTTTGCTGAGAAATGCCCCAAGAAAGCCATTAAGGCCAAAGCTCGTACTGCAGCTACCACCAAAGCTGCACTGGCCTCAGGCTCTGGTTCTACCCCCAAGACAAAAAAAATAGGTAGCAGCTCCTGGGACTCCACACAATCTGGGAGCTGCATTGACTCCAGTTGTGCAAACTTGAAAGCTTGTCTCAACACATCTGTTCTTTCCAGTCCAAACTCTTTAACCCCATATGTCACATTAAAAATCCAGAATTAGCTTGGCTTCATACTTTAGTGGACTCCAGTTCCACTCATTGTTTTATAGATAATCAATTTGTTAATCAACACTTGTTTACCCCATACTCAGTCTCCCCAATCTGACTCCAGCTCTTTGATGCAATGTCCACCTTTACTATAACCCAAGCAGTAGATGTCAATATCTGCTTCACATCTGGTGATGTCACCCCAGTAACCCTGTTTTTAGCCCTGTTGGATTCTGAGTGTAAGATAGTCCTTGGACATGACTGGCTCACCCACTACAATCTATTGATTGATTGGGTACTGAGCAGTCTAACATTCCAGACTCCTGCACAAGGAATGCCAGCCTTGTCAACACCCCCTGTAAGCCTGGTTTCCCCTGGCCTTCCTGACTCCAGTCCTAGTGACCAACCTGGCCTTGTGCCATCTGTACTGGTCTCTGACTCCCTGGCTCACACCCCCCTGAAGGCCCCTCTTGTTTCCCTAATCAATGCAGCCACCTTTGTGTGTGCCTGCAAACTAGAAGGGTCTGTCCAGTTCCAACCTCAGCTCTGCCCCTCAGACTCAGTTCAAGCTCAATTGGCCTTGGCTTCCCCTCCTCCAGCCTTACCCAATGTACCAGAAGAGTACCACAACTTTGCTGATGTATTCAGCAAGGCCAAGGCCTTGGCACTCCCACCACATGGGGAGTATGACCTGAAAATAGAGCTTGAAGAAGGAACAATACTGCCATTAGGCACCATCTACTCACTGTCCCAGGTTGAGGTGCAAGCTCTCCAGACTTTCATTGATGAAAACCTCACCACTGGCTTCATTTGTCTGACCTCTTCCCCTTATGCTGCACTGGTCCTCTTTGTCAAAAAGAAGGACAGCTCCCTCTGGTTCTGTGTAGACTTCTGCAGCCTCAACAAAATCACTAAGAAAGACCAATACCCACTACCACTCATCTCCAACCTCTTGGACTCACCAAGCCAAGCCAAGATCTATACCAAGATTGATCTTTGGCATGCCTACCATCTCATCCGGATTGCCCTGGGTGATGAATGGAAGACTGCCTTTTGGACTTGGTATGGATCCTATGAGTGGCTGGTAATGCCCTTCAGCCTCACCAATGCCCTGGCCACCTTCCAATGCTTCATGAATACCATCTTTGCAGACATGTTGGATGTCTGTGTGGTTGTCTACCTGGACAATATCCTAATCTACTCCAGAGATAAGGAGTCCCATAAGCAGCATGTCCAAGAGGTCCTCTGCCAGCTTCAGCTTCATGGCCTTTATGCAAAGCTGGAGAAATGTGAGTTCCACTCAGACTCAGTCAAATACCTCAGTTTCCACCTTTCCCCTGCTGGCCTCACAATGTTGAAGGAAAAGGTCCAGACCATCTGCAATTGGCCCAAGCCTTGCAAGGTCAAGACATCCAATCTTTCCTTGGCTTTGCAAATTTCTATCACCATTTCATCTTCAACTACTTGGATGTCATCATACCATTGACTTGGCTTACCTGCAAGGGCACCCCTTGGAACTTCTCTGAGGAGTGCTGTTAGTCATTCAATAACCTCAAGGCCACCTTCACCACTGCACTGGTTTTAACTCATTTCATTCCCAGGGTCCCCATCACCATTGAGACTGATGCATTGGACTATGCCATCACCAGCATTCTTTCTATCACCTGCAGCAATGGCCAGGTTCATCTGGTTGCCTTCTACTCCCAGACTCTGACCACCCCAGAGTTGAACTATGATACCCACAATAAGGAATTGCTTGCAATCTTTGAAGCATTCCAGATCTGGCATCACTACCTTGAGGGCTCAGCCTCACTGGTCAATGTTGTTACCAACCACAAGAACCTAGAGTACTTTTCTACCTTGAAGGTACTCACTTGCTGCCAAGCTTGCTGGTCTGAATTCCTTTCACAGTTCAATATGATCATCAGGTTCAGGCCTGGTAAGCTCAGGGCTAAGCCTGATGCCCTAACTAGATGATGGGATGTCTACCCCAAAGAGGGGGATAGTGGCTATGCCTGAGTGAACCCACAGAACCTGAGACTGGTCTTCACCCAGGAGCAACTAGCAGTCTCCCTCTGTGCTACTTACCTTGAGTACATGGTCTTACATGCAGTCACTCTGATAGACATTGAGAAACTCCACAACAACATCCTGACAGTGCTGCTGGATGACCCAGTCTCACAAATCTGTCTGTCTGACATGTCTGATCCCTAGTGGTCAGTAGATGACACTGGTTTCCTTCATCTTGATGGAAGGATCTACATGCCAGACTCAAATGACCTCCACCTTAGGGTTTTGCAGCTTAAGCATGACCACCCCCTGTCCAGCCATTTTGGCCAGAACCACACACTAGAACTCATATGGTGTGAGTACACCTGGCCCAGCCTCAGGACCTTCATCAAGGACTATGTCCAGTCCTGCATGGCCTGTGCTTGGGCTAAGGTTCCCCACAATTGGCCTTACAGCCTTCTCAAACAACTTCTGGTGCTGGAGAAACTGTGGAATTCCATATCTATGGATTTCATTGAGCAGCTCCCAGCCTCATCTGGCTTCATGGCCATCCTCATAGTAGTGACCAGCTTTCCAAGCAGGCCATCTTTGTCCCCACCCACAACACTGTCACAGCCCCAGAACTTGCCAAACTATTCCTACTCCATGTCTTTTCAAAGCACAGAGTGCCAGCACATGTAACCTCAGACTGAGGCTCAGAGTTTGTATCCCATTTCTTCCAGTCACTTGGTAAGGCCTTAGATATGCACTTACACTTCACTTTGGGCTACCACCCCAAAGGTGATGGCCAGACTGAAAGGACCAACCAAACTCTTGAACAATACCTTCAAGTGTACTGCAACTACCAGCAGGACAACTGGGCCAACCTCTTACCTTTGGCCAAGTTTGCTTACAACAATGCCCCTAGCACTACTACCAGTGTTTCACTTTTTTGCTAATAAGGGCTACCACCCCAACATCTCTGTATACCCTGAGTGTGATCTTACTTCCACTCAGGCTTGTGATTTTGCAGTCAACCTGGATTCACTGCACCAGTACCTACATGATGAGATGACCATTGCACAACAGTGCTATCAAGGACCAGCCAATGCTAAATGCATGCTGGCCCTGGACTTCAAGGTTGGTGACCTAGTATATGTCAAAGCCAAGTACTTCCAGTCAACCCAGCCTTCCAAGAAGCTCTCAGAGAAGAACCTTGGACCATATCCAGTCATAGCTCAGGCCAGTACCCACTTGTTCACACTGTGCCTGTCAGACTCAATGTGCACAGTACATCTGGTCTTTCACATTTCCCAATTCAAGCTGGCCATCCCTAATACCATCCTGAACCAGACTCAACCACCACCTCCACTGGTCAAGGTTGACAGTGACCTAGAGTTCAAGGTAGCTGAAATCCTCAACTCCAAGGTTGACCAGCATTGCCAGTGTTGGTTGCAGTACCTAGTCTGGTGGACCAGCTATGAAGGGTGTTAAAATATCCCAATACTCAGCACTATGTGCACAGAGTCAGTAACTAAATTGTTGTCTATGTAGCTTTACACACCTATGTGCACAGAGTCAGTAACTAAAGAACAAGAGACTCTGTGCACAGTAAAAATGTGAACACTGAACAAACAAAGAACAACTGAGTAAAATAAGTGAACACATCATTAATATGAAAGGTGGGGAACCTGGGAAATTAGTCTGAGGTGCACAGGCACTAACAACAACACTCCCCCCTGATTGTGTACCTCTGCATATTAAGAAATCCCACTTGATGCACCTAGTCCTAGCATCTGACAGAAGTTGATCACCTTGGCCTTGGACAGTGGTTTGGTCATCAGATCAGCAGCCTGGGCATCAGTGGGGACAAAAGTGGGTGCAATAAGGTTGTCCTGGACTGCATCTCTAAGCCAGTAGAAGCAGAGATCAAGTTGCTTCATTCTGCCATGGTGTTCAGCATTCTTGGCCACAGAGATGGCAGATTGGTTGTCCATGTGCAGCACAGAGGGAGAAGACAGTGGAGAAGCAATTTCAGAGAGTAAATTTCGAAGCCACTTGATCTCCTTGCCTGCCTGGACAGCTGCTATGTATTCTGCCTCAGTGGTAGATAGAGCAATGATGTTTTGAAGCTTGGAACACCAGGAGATTGCACCAGTACCCATCTTGACAACATATCCACCTGTAGAGCGACCAGTATCCTTGCAGCCACCATGATCTGCATCAGAGAAGGTGGTGAAGGGCTCAGAGGTTGAAGGATCAGGAGAATAGGTCAGGGAATAGTCCAGAGTACCCTTGATATAGCACATTAGGTGCTTCACAGCCTGCCAATGAGCCCAGCCAGGATTGGAGTTGAATCTGGCCAGAACTCCAACAGTATAGGCAATGTCTGGGTGGGTAGTGGTGGCAAGGTACATCAGAGCACCTACAGCAGAGAGATAGGGTACTTGGTGCATTTTCTCAATTTCTGAGGCATCCTGGGGAGACTGGGAGCGAGAGAGGCGAAGATTTGGCTCCATGGGTGTAGATAGTGGCTTGCAGTCAGCCATGCCAAACCTTTCCAGTAAATCCAGGCAGTATTGGTGCTGGGAGAGTGAAATTGAGCGATTGGGGCGATCTCTGTCAATTTTGATGCCCAGGAGTTGGGTGGTAGGTCCTAGATCTTGCAGTTTGAAGTGCTGGCTGAGTTGGGAGATGAAGGAGTCTATGGCAGCTTCAGAAGATGAAGCAAGCATCATATCATCCACAAAAACAGGCAAGATGATGGAGACACCATCCTTGGAGTAGATATAGATGCTGGCATCAGAATAGGTTTGTTTGAAGTGCAGGGACTCCAATACAGAGTGCATTTTCTTGTTCCAGTGATTGCCACCTTGTTTGCTGCCATAGATGGCTTTCTGGAGCAGGCAGACATGAGATTTCAAGTTTCCTTCCACAAATCCTTCAGGTTGTGCCATATAGACTTCACAGTCCATTTCCCCATTCAGGTAGGCATGGGAGATGTCCACAGAGCGCAGATGGAGGTCCTGGAGAGCTGCAAGAGCTAGAACCACTCTGACAGAGGCAAGGTGCACTGTAGGAGCAAAGACCTTGAGATAATCAAAGCCAGGGTGCTGATTATAGCCTTTTGTGACCAGTCTGGTCTTGTAGCGATCTATGGAGCCATCAGCAACCCTCTTGACCTTGAATACCCACTTGGAGCCAATAACTTTGCATCCAGGGGGTCTAGGAACAAGTTTCCAAGTGCCATTTGTCTGGTGAGCTGCCAACTCCTCCAGGGCTGCTTTGTGCCATTTTTCCACATCAGGGCGACTCATGGCTTCTGCAAATGTAAGAGGTTCATCTGGAAGAGCTGCAGACATGGCCAACTCATCATCAGAGTCTTCTTCATCACCAGAGTCCTCCAATTGAGCAGGGGAGAGCTTCCACCACTCTCTGGGCTTCTGTCTTCACCTTCTGGGCAGTCTGGCACCTATGCCAACAGGACTAGGGGCTCTTGGGGTTGGTGCAGGCGATGGAGTGTGAGGAGGTGGCACATCTTGAGCTGGTTGAGCAGGGAGAGGCTGGATAGGCACTGGATCAGCTGCTGGAGGCTCCAGAGGCTCTATCTCCCCCCCATGATCCAGGGAATCTCCAGAGTCGCTTTCTGAGTCAGAATCTGGGTGAGGGTGGTAGTAAGATGTTTTGGAAGCTGGAGGTGCAGGTGGAGGTTGATTGGGTGGGTTTGAAGCATCCAGAGAAGGTAAGGAAGGGCGCTTGGACAGGGGGAAGTACCTTTCATCAAAGTCAGCCCTTTCTGAGATTATGGTGTGCTTGGAGGTGGGATTGTAGAATTTCCAGCCCTTGTACCCTTCTGGATAGCCAATAAAGACACATTTCTCTGTGTGGGACTCCAGAGGGCACCTCTTGTCTTTCTGGACATGTACATAGGCAGTACAGCCCCACACTTGAAGATGGGAGACATCTGGCTTCCTTCCATGCCATAGCTCATATGGGGTCGCATTTTGGAGGGATTCAGTGGGGCACCTGTTCCAGACATGGACCAGGGCAGCTAGGCACTCACCCCAGAATGCCTTGGAGAGCCCAGACTCGTCCAGCATTGCAGTGATGCGCTCAGATAGCACCCTATTTGCTCTCTCTGCAACTCCATTCTGCTGGGGGTGATTCCTGACAGTGTGCTGGCACAAAATGCTGCATTTTGATGTGAAATCTTCAAAGGCCTTGCTCATATACTCCCCTCCTTTGTCATCGTGCAAAATCTTGATTTTTCACTCAGATTGGTTCTCTGCAAATGCCTTGAACCTCTGGAAGGCATCAAAGACTTCAGATTTGGCCTTGAGAGGCAGGACAAAGTGAAAACGTGAATAGTCATTGATGAAAGTGTCCCAATATCAATATCCTGAGAAGGAGAGATGGCCTACATCATGCACATCGCTGTGGATGAGTTCCAGAGGCCTGGTTGCATGCCAAGTCAAGCTAGGAAAGGGATTTGCATGCATCTTGCCAGCCAGACATGGTTCACAGATGGGATCAGGGGAGGACTTTGAGTCTAGGGTCATGCCAGTGACTAAATTTCGCTCTAGAAGCGATTTAACACCAGCCACATGGTGGTGGGCAAGCCTTCTGTGCCAGAGGTCTAGGTCTAAAGGGCAGGTGGTTGCAGCAGAGGCATATTCAGTGATGGGGAGTGTCTCCCCCTCCAGGAGAGCACTATTGTTGTCCATAATTCTTGCAATGAAGAGGATGGGCCCAGGGGGGCATCTAAAGGATATCTGTGAAGAATTGATGCTGGCAGAGAAGCCCCTGTTGTGACAGAGATATAAGACAGAGAGCAGGTTGTTGCGCAGGTCAGGGACATGCAGGACATTGGTGATCTCCACAGGGCAATGCTTCTGGCCTCTGACCACAGGCACAAACACCACAGACCCAACTCCAGCAGAGTATACCAATTTGTTGTCTGCCAGTCTCACAGGGACACATTTGAGGGTGTAATTGCGCAGCCAGTGGCGATGAGGGGTCATGTGTGCAGTGGCACCAGTATCTGCATTCCAGTGGACATCTGCATCGAGTTGGAGAGGGTAGAGAGGTGAGGAGGGATCTGTGGAGCAAAAACTTGCATTTCCAGCAAACTCAGCAATTGGGGGCAGGTTTTGGCTGGGTATACATCACCTATGCATAGTCATGGGCTGTTGGAGTGAATTGGAAGGCATGGGGGCTTGATTTGTAGCACTGGGAGGCTCCTGGAGATGGATAGTGGCCAGGGTTGACCAAATGAGATCTGGGTGATCCTCAACAGGTTCAATGAGGGTTCTGAAGCGACCAGAGATGGCAGGCTCCTGGAGATGGATAGTGGCCAGGGTTGACCAAATGAGATCTGGGTGATCCTCAACAGGTTCAATGAGGGTTCTGAAGTGACCAGAGATGGCTAGATACAGTGCTCCAGCTGCTTGGTTCGCTCTGAGGTCACATTGGAGGCACAGATCACTTTTAGAGACAGGAGGGCACTTTTCAGTACCACTGACAATGGTCCACAGTCCTTTAGAGTGCAGGGAGGCCTTCATTTCACTGTTCAAGGCAGCATAGTTGGAGGCAGTGAGCTGGGCAATGGAGAGGGCAGCAGTGGCAATGTCTTCACTCATGTTGGCAAGGGGCAGACACAATGGGTGAGTTCTGGGGCTACTGGTGACAAATATAGGGCTAGAGAGCAAGGGATAGGTCCAGGAAGTATGGAAAGTTGCACAGAGGTGGATGACATGGCAAATGACATGTCCAGAGAGTCCTAAGGCATGGGGCTCATAACCTGTTAAAATATCCCAATACTCAGCACTATGTGCACAGAGTCAGTAACTAAATTGTTGTCTATGTAGCTTTACACACCTATGTGCACAGAGTCAGTAACTAAAGAACAAGAGACTCTGTGCACAGTAAAAATGTGAACACTGAACAAACAAAGAACAACTGAGTAAAATAAGTGAACACATCATTAATATGAAAGGTGGGGAACCTGGGAAATTAGTCTGAGGCACACAGGCACTAACAACAACAAAGGGACCAAAGGTACCAACATCAATAGAGCTAAATGATAAAGTGACTTGCACTAGTGGTAGCATTTCTAACAACTGACTTCATGCTGTGAAATCAGCAACCTCCAGATGGCCAAGGGAAGCACTCAAAAGGGTATGAGAATGATTGGTCCTACCCCAGGCAATTGGGTGAAGCAGCTGGAAGTCAAGACTCAGAGAACTGGAGGTAGATATAGATTGTGATTGGTAGAAGTCACAATCAAACAGCCAGATCCAACAACCTCTGTCCATTCTCCCTGATCCTCACCATCTGAGCATTCAAGGTCTTGCTCCCACAAGTACTTTGATGCATGGGTGGATTCAGCCTTTGACAGACATGAAAGCATGAGCCCACCAGTCCAGCAACTGATGTTACCATGGAAAAAGGTATGCAGCAGTTTGCCAACCCAAAAGCAGACTTCACATGGTGTGTCAGATGCAGAATGATTACATCCATGAATGGGTTCCACAGAAGGGGGAGTTCTTGAAGATACTCCTGGAGCTGGAAGCCTCCCCAGAGCCAAGGAACTGCACCTGGTGTGGCAATGACAGGGTATACAGATGTCTGCATTGCTTGCATCAGCCCTATTCTGCACAGAATGTTGCTGGAAGAGTCATGAGAGCCTGCCTTTCCACAGGATCCAACAGTGGACAGGGGACTTCTACAAGGAATCTGCCCTCCACATGGTGAGAAATCAGTTGGTTGCCCAGAATTACATTCACATCAAGACCCACAGACTGGCATTCAGTTGCACCTGGGACATGGCAGAGCACCCTGTCCCCATGCCATCACACAAGCCCAGCAAGCAGCAGGTGAACCTCTGCCCATGGATGATCAAGAGTGGGAAGATGTGGAAGATATTGAAGAAAACCCAAAGCACCTCCATCCTCCAGTGGGGTCAAGATATCTCACCATCATGGATGTCACAGGTATTCATTTCATTGTGGTGAATTGGTGTGAATGCAAGACTGCAGAAACCTGATACATACAGTTACTCAGAGCCAAACTCTCAATGTTCAAGAAGCCAAGCACCACATTCACATTCACAGTTCTGGATGACTTCCTGAGGGACAATCTGGAATGTGGAACATCTGGTATGAACTATTACAGCAAGTTGCATTGGATCACATCCAGTGTGTTTTCATACCTCATTCCAGTAAGATTTGGTATTTTGGTTCCAAGTGTTGGAATGTCTGAAGGGTCAATCAGGATAGATACCATGAGCTTCTACAGGTTGTGCAGAAATGGTGATACCTCAAGCTACTTAAATGGAATGGATTCCATGGGACAACCAGGTCAGCAGAGAAAGGCAGACTGGCATTATTTTGTGCAGCATGCCCCCAGCCTGGAATAAATGTGGATACCAATGAGGATTTGGACCAGTAAGTGGCTCCAATAATGAAATCCTCATGTGCTGACCTTCTCCAGCTGGCAGTTCACCTGCACAGTAGTAATGGATGGAAACTTTAAAGCAGAACACATGCATGAGCAGAAATCCAAAGATCAAGTGTGGTTGATGGACAGACTAGGTTATATGGTGACCAATCTGCACTACATGGACTGTTTGAAGGCCACTCCACATATTGCAGAGGTATGAATTCATTCAACCCATGCAAAACATAATCTGAGCTCAGGCACAGAAATCCACCTGCAACAACCACAGAGCTATCAGTCAGGCAAACACAGCCTGGGGAAAGCTTCATGTGACTGGAATTGGGGCAACTGCATGCACACAGCATGGATGCTGTTATCTGCATTGTGCTGTTGACTTCCAAAAAGGAGAAAGGTATGAGGTTGAATTGTTGATTTTGACACCTGCTGATGGTGCTGCAGACAGTTGAACATGGACTACTCTTTGGCAAATGCATTGGGATACAATATGGAAGGGATCAAACAAGTGGTTTGCTTATATGACATTAACTGCTCCTACATGACAAATCAGCAGAAGCATGTGGGTCAAAGTGAGATGATTGATATCCTGTCATCACTTCAGATTATCCCTGGAATCAGCATATGGCATGTGCATGGGCACAAGAAGGACTGCAGGACAAATTGCCACTTCCATCCACTCTTGGCATTGATGCATGTCAACTCAAGGGCTTCAAAATCTTGCAGAAGTGGAGCTGAAGCTTCACACAGGTCAAGCTAATGATGTACTACATGGCCTCCATCTTGCATTGGCAGACAAGGCAGCTGTCTTTTGGGGGGTGGTGTGCACAGCTAAGAGCTATTCTATGAAAACTTGAGCCTGGGATATGATCCACACTATCAATGTCTCAGTAAAAAAACAGGCCATGATTTATAATCAATGCAGAGATGCCATGGTTGTACTTGGCACAGGTGCAGATATCTTAGGATGTTATCAAGAGCTTCATACAGAAGACCTGGCTGTGCAGACAGTGGCCTTCTCCCAAAATGCACAGGAGCACTGCAGAACCCATCTTCCATGGCTTTGGTTGATCAATGTCTCACAGGACACAGAATCAAAGAGTTGGATGTCTGAATGTATGTTTGACCTTACTGTTCAACAGTGCTTTAAGGTTGATGAACTTTCTTCAATTAGTTTATTGCATTCATTGGCTGCAAGCAAAATCCATCAAAGATCATTGGGAAGAAGAGGAAGAGCTTGTAATATCAAATTTTCAATGGGCTATAAGTTTCTTCAGAATTCAAGCAAAAGAATGGCATAAGATGCAGATGGGAAGCAGCACTATTGGAGCTCCTGGGGTGTGGTGTTATGCAGTGAGGCAGAGGATGATGTATTCAAGGTTGGCTGAGCATGCAGAATGCAAATGGCAGGCCATGAATGTGACTGATATTCAGTTTGTTCTGGAGAAAGATTTGTAGTTAAATGTTAGCTTAATGTGAACCTGCAGTTTCTGTTCCCTGCCCTTGCATTCCACCCTGTAGCTGATGGGTGGGTCAGTGGGTACTTTTCAGGAGACATCCAGTCGCAAGCTAGCCAATTCATTCACCTTTCACATGTTTTATTTCCATTGTGGATATGTCTGGTATGACATGAGTATGTATATCATTTGTCATGAAAGGCTCATGCATCTGTGGGCTGAGATGAACAGCAACAAACCATTGTTGGAAAACAGAATATTTATTGCTCACTACAGAGGATGAATTGGTCACTAGTGACTGGCTGAATGCCCTTGGTTGTATTTCCATCTGTGGAGAAATATTTATCTGCTCATTTGCCAAGCTTCTGCCTATTGAAATACATTGGCTCCTGCAATAGCAGAATGCAACATTTTCCCTGAATTGAACCTTGCAAACCTCACAATCTGTTCATTTGCACATGTCCCACCTGTGGGCATACCTTGGATCCTATGTTAGCACAATGAGAATATTGCTTTGCATTTGCATCTGATGACCAATTGCTCTCAGCCTTGTGTCTTGCACAGTCCACTCATTTTGAAGGGTTCCTTCTATCAGGATCCATCAAATGCCATGTTAGCAGGTTGAGACAGTCCATATCAACCTTGCATATTGTGCAGGCCACTCATTTGGAAGGGTTCTGTCTATTGGGATCCATGGAATGCTGTTTTCACAGGCTGACATCTTTCTTTGCATCATTATCCTATTATTAGCCATTATCTTGTTTTGTAACTCTCAAGTGAGTGCTGTAAATAGCATAGCCCACTCATTCACCAGGTGTCCATCTATTGGGATTCATCAGTGGCTGTATTAGCAGACTCAGATGTGTTGGCCAAATCAGACTATTAATTGCATTTGTGTTGAATGGCAGCTTGCTATCACATATTGCACAGTCCATTCATTTGCAAAGGTTCCATCTATCAGGTTCCATCAGCTCCAGTTTTAGCAGAATGAGACCATCCTGCTATCTCATTTTTTAAGTTTCAAGTTAACTATTCTACATCACAAAGGCATGCATTCACTAAGCTTCCACCTATTGGGATACATTAGCAGTTGTTTTAGTAGAATGGGATTATCCGTTGCAATTCTGTTGGCTGTCTAGCCATTATTGTCTTTTTCTCACTCTTAAATAAAGGTTGAATATATGATGCGGCATGAGTGGTCAATTAAAATGGAAATATAAAATGACATTGTATGTACTGTGGAGGAGTAAAATGATAGATGGCCTCATTCACCCTGCTGTCCTATCTGTCCTTGTCTCATCTGCCAGAGGCCCTAAGAGATCAATGAGATCATCACCCAATGCTTGTCCATATACCCAAATATGCAGAGCCTCCAGCTTGCAAGCCATCCTGTCCAGCATCTGCATGGTTTTGTCCTGTTGTATTTGGAAATCATACATTTGATCCTTGTAGTATTGGTGGTGGGCCTCAGCATTGCAGAGTCGATGTTCCAAATCTTCAATTCACTCTTTGATTGTGTTGGACATTTGTGACACCTCAGCAATTGGGGCACAGATGGGTGACAGTGCACTGGGAGTTGCAGCAGTTGTGAGTTGGACGGGTGCTGCTGTTGTCAATGGGTGGGTGTCTGCTTTGAATACAAGGGTTAACTGCAATAATTAGCATAAATGTAGAGTGATTAGACATACCTGCTGCCATAGATCCCTCTACCTCCTGCACAATGGATGGGCCAGCCTTGACAATCGAATCCACTCATACAGTGGCTGGGATTGGATGGGAATCACTGTGTTTGAATGCAGGAATATGAATCTCTAAATAAAATTTGAGTCAGCATAAATACATGAAATTGTGAACATACTGAGTGAAGATCCCTTGGGAATTGTCTCTACCTGGTTGGAGGGCCCAACCCTGGCATTGATGGCTTTGGAAGCCATCAAAAGATGTCACTTTTGGGGATGTTCCTTTGGGCTTTGGGATTCTTGGGCCTCCATCATCAGGGACAGACTTCAAGCTTGCTTTTTTCCCCTGGCTTGCAATGGATTCTGTCAAGTTGGAGTGGCAATCCCACCTTTGGCATGGCTACATTGAATTTTGCAACCATCACATGGGAAGCAGGACTTCCCAGGGTTCTTGTGGTATTGGGCCTTGTGTCTGTGGCACAACTTGCAGGAATGGGGGTCAGGGGAAGGCATCCTTCTGGCAGCTATGGCAGTGTGACCATATAGTCCATCTGACAGTGGATGAGGCTTGTGTTTCGATTGGCCTTGAGTGGGATTGTCTTTGTCATCATTGGTTTCCACTGTTGCCTTCCTAGAGTGGGATCAATGTCTGGATTGATGGGACATCATTTTTGTGGCAGCTTTGCACTTCTGCCTGCCTCACACTGGTTCTTCCTCATCGTCTTCCTTCTCTGGCACCTCATCTTCACCCTCATCATCCACCTCCATCCTGTGTGAGCTATCCACTATCATTTGCTCCACCTCTGCTTCAGTCACTTTCCATTTCCTTTGTCGCTCATAGGCATTTCAGTCTCTTGAGCAGGTGGTGTTGGTCTTGGCACCATGCAGGGCATAGGGGGGCCCAACCAGTGGTAGTTGTATTGATGCTTGATGATGTTGAGCCACTTGTGGTTGGTGACATTGGTTTTGGAAGGGGATAGGGCAGTCTTCCACTCAGGCCATGGGTGCTCAATTGAGCCAAGGTCTTCATGCCACTTTAAGAACATGTTGACACTGATGAGGGTCATTGGAATCTCATCTGTCCTAGTGATGAGGTCACATACAGCATCCTGAATGCATCAGTTAGTGAAAAAAATGTGATGATGCTATGATGTACTAGTTCATCATTTATCACCTTGATGGCACCTCTCCACTTCACAATCTTGTCTGCCTTTCCCAGCTTGCTGCTTTCCACAATATCCTTGAAGTAAATTTGAAGGATGCAGTTGGCTGCAGCATCGAGCTCAGGCAATTTCTTGAAGAGCTTGCAAGATGATGACGATGACATGTTTCTGATGATGAGACAATGGAGTAGTTTGACAGTGAGAGTGGTGATGGTGATTGGAGAGTGGAAGAGTCAGAGGTTAAAGATGGATGATGAGATACATGGATGTTGCATGTTTTATCCTGCCTATGAATGATTCCCACAACATGATGGCAATACTGGTACAAGTCAATAATCCTGAATGCATATATGAAGCAGAGGCTCAGATAAAAATATGATGTGTTGTTCTGGAATAGCATTGCTGTTTGTTTTGTGTGTTTCCCATCTGCTCCAATGGTGGAGCCTGGCTTGCAGCTACATAGACCAGCACCTGAGATTCCAACTAAATAGGCAAATCATCCAATGTGAAACACAATTTATAGTGGGAAATTCAGATACTCTATAGTGCGAGAGGTTCCACTTTCTTCATTTCTTGTCTTCCTGGGCCTGTCTCATGCAGTGCCAAGGGTTTGTAATCCTGTGATGGATGGATCAGCCCATCTTATGTTGTAACACTGGTTTTTGTTTTCCCTTATCTGCTGCCTGAGAATACCATGGATGGGCCCATCCTTATGTAGATCCCTTTGATCTCCCTTTCTGCTGCCTGAGAATGCCTTACATGGACTGTCCTTATGTAGATAGCTTGGATCTCCCTTTCTGCTGCCTAAGAATACCATACATGGACTCGTCCTTATGTCGCAACTGGGGTGCATCTTGCTAGATGGGCCTGTCCATTTGTTGTGATGATATACATGATACTACTGAAGGGCCTGTCCTTGTGTTGTGATGCTATTAGATGATATTACTGACAGGCCCATCCATATGTTGCAACAATATAAACAATACTACTGAAGGGCCCATCCTTATGTTGTGATGCTATTAAACAACATTACTGATGGGCCTGTCTTTATGTTTTGACAGGGTGCATCTTACTGGGGCCAGGCCCACCCATATGTTGTGATGCTATATGAGATTACTGATGGGCCTGTTGTAGGGAGCAGTATACTCCCTGAGGCCAAAACAGGGATGCTAACACCAAAATCCTGCTGTTACCAACCATGCCTGTCATCTTCAGAATTATTACATCTGCCTCATGTGCTGCCTTGCCTGTTGAACCTTCAGAGCTCCCCTGTCCATCAATAACACACACCAGTCATCATCCCAGAATTCCATGTCAACATCAACCTGACATATGTCTATCCAGAATTCTGCAGTCATGTTGCTTCAACCTTTGCCTTGCCATGTAGCTGGGAAACCATGTAGATCATCAGTAAAAACTCTGGTTACCCCTCTCATTCCTTTCCTGTGAACCTTTCTCTGCAATGTGAGAACCCCTTTTGCATCTACAGCCTCTACCCTTTGCATTCCACTCCATGGTACAGTGTACACTCATCCTGTTTGAAGATATCCATCTTTCCTGTTGGTCTTTCTCAGTTATTACTTTACAGTTAGTTTTTACATGTTGCTGTATGGTCTTGACATCTGACACATTGTCCCTTTTGTTTTTCAGAATTTTGCTTTACCTGCCCCACAATTCTCCAATCAGTACCTTACTATCCATGTACTATATAATTCCACCTCAGTGATGTAAAAGAATCATCATTTTTCTAGGACTCACCATCTGTGTCATATGCAGGTCTAAAAAGTTCAAAGAGTCTTGCATCTACTGTGTCTGCTTCATATCTGAGTCCTTGTGTCTATTGTGTCTTCTGTGTCTTTGTGTCCTTGCATCTACTGTGTCTCATTTCCCCTCCCATGTGCTTAATTCATCTCAGAGTTACTTTGTCAGGTCAAGATCATCACCCAGAATTTCAAAAGCAAGTCTATTCCTACCTCCATCTCTGCAGAATTAAATTCCATGCCCCACATTTGACTCCTCAATTGACTCTACCACCATATTCTACATCTCCTTCCTACTCTGCACCCCTTGGGTCAAGTCTAGGGATTACCCTACAGCTTTCCCCCTTATTTGCATGCTACCTGGAGGTAGTGTCCCACACCATCTTTATGTTGTGACAATATAAATAATATTACTGAAGGGCCTGTCCATATGTTGTGATGCTATACATGAGATTACTGATGGGCCTGTCTTTATGTTTCATCAGAGGTACATCTCACTGTGGATGGGCCCATCCATATGCTGTGACAATATAAATAATATACTGAAGGGCCTGTCCATATGTTGTGACTCTATTAGATGATATTAGTGATGGGCCTGTCTTTATGTTTTGACAGGGTGCATCTTACTGGGGCTGGGCCCACCCATATGTTGTGACAATATAAATAATACTACTGAAGGGCCCATCCATGTGTTGTGATGCTATACATGAGATTACTGATGGGCCTGTCCATATGTTGCATAATACTACTGACAGGCCTGACCTTATGTTGTGACTCTACTAAATGATACTAGTGATGGGCCTGTCTTTATGTTTCAACAGCAGTACATCTTACTGTCAACAGGCCTGTCTTTATGTTGCGACAGGGGTACAGCTTATTATGAATGGGCCTGTCTAGATGTTGCAACACCATAAATGATATTACTCCCAGGCCTGTCCACATGTTGCCAACTTTGTATTCTAATCATAGACAGGCCCATCCTTATGTTGTGACCCTCTCCATGTTATGATAGGCAGGCCTGCCTTGATGTTGCAACAGGGGTGTAACCTACCAGGACAGGCCTGTCCATGTCTTACAGCAACTCAGTATACTTAATTGGTCACAGGCCTGTCTAAATGTTTCAACATCCTTACCCACCATGGGCCCTCCCATATGTTGTGGTAATGCACTTACAGGCCCATACATATGTTGCTCTCACTTTAGTCCCTCAGGCCTGTCCATGTGTACTGGCTAATCTATTTAGGCAGGCCTGTCTCGGGGTCTATATAAGTGTTGGTGTTTTGGCACACAGGCTGCCCATGTGTTGTGACTAAATGTGACTACACTATGTGTCCATCTGTACTCTTCCTCTGAAATACAAGGGCTGAGATTGTGCAATGGGGTAGTGCATGAGCTAAACCCAACACCCTCACTCCACTCTGCCTTCATCTCAGTGGACTTTGTTCCTGCCAACACTTTGCCAGTTGGAGTTCAGTTCTTTCTGTTGGACTTGCTTCCAAACCTCCCCCCAGGCCTCATCCAGCATCAGAGTTGGTCGGAGTAGGCCTGGACTTGACACTCTGTCAGGGTGTGCAAATTTAACTCAACAGCTTGAAAGCCTTTTTCATCACTACAGTGGTGAGGGGAGTGCAGAAGGGTCAAGGGCAAAGGCACATCAGCAGGGCCCAGTTTGCAATGTTGAAGATTGTATGGAGGTGGGTACAAATCAGACTCAGCCAAGAGTATTCAAGGTCATGCTGCCCTCTGGTACATTGTGTTGTTGGGACATGAAGTGCCCCTGTGGTACTTGACCACTGTGCGATGTTTTGGCTGCTTACATAAGCTGAAATAGCGCACATTCTTGTAGTATTTTCTACTAGTATTCCCTCAGTAGTTTGTTCACTACCAAGGGTAAGTCCATTCATATTACAACTATTCTACTATACTGACATCCTGTAGTAGCCTACAGATATTTCTACACATGTCTCCTCTCCACTCCCTTGCTTGGGAACTCACCTGGTCTCCATTAGCTCATTCTGCAGGATTTGTCCTCCAGCACTTCAATCTGGAAGGCCTGAAATGCAAGACTTTCCATTTGGTCCCTTTCCACATTTATGTGGAAGCTCCCAGCATGCAAGATGTCCAACTCAGGCTTCCCCCTTTGCACACCAACCTTGTCTCACAGATCATGCCAGTACCAATGGAAGAAATGGAACCCTTTGTACAGCCAAGCAACATACCTGTTCACTCTTGGGTTTGCTTGTTAACAAGTGGCCTCAAGAATGAAATTGCCTATGTAAAGTGCATCAAAGGCAACTTGGTGTACCTTCTTGTTATTCCTTGGAATTTGCCCTACATCTCTGGTGGTGAGAACTCTGTGGCCTGCCAGGAGCTTTTTGACATGGACCTGGCCCACCAACATGGCCTGGAGGTAATCCTTACCCTGAGTCTGGAGGGGCATACTATTGCCCACTGCCTCTGGTCTCAGTACCACTGCAGCCCTCCTCACAGGTGTTTTCAGAGGTGTAATGTTGAGCCAGTGAGCCTGCCTACTCCTGAGCAAATTGCATGGTTCATTGTGTCAGACATGGATCCCAATTTGGTTGCACATACCTTGACTCATTTCTCTGCTCAAAGGTGGCAGGTAGGAGATCATGGCAAGATTCAGGCTGGGGAGTTTGTCAACAAGGTAGCCTACACTGTGATGGATGTCCAAGGTGAATCAGTGACTGTTCATTTGGATAATCCTACTCTGGAATTGCCTACATCTCTGGAGATTTCAATTCATGACTTCAAATGCAAGTTTTGCAGTGGTGATTCAGTAGACATCATTGCTGGCCCTCATCATGGTTTTGAGGGCATGGTACTCAGTGTTGATGTGATTGAGGACATGACTCTTTTGTGGGGAAACAGCAGACAACAGGCAAGTCAGGGTATTTGGAGTAAAATCCTTTGCTAACACTTGCTCATAGATGGACATCCCTACAATCTTCCTAGCATCACACAGAGTGCTGCTGAGCTATCCCAACCAAGACCCCCACAATCAACTGCAACACCATCCCCCAGTTGAAGAGCACTTCATAGAGCCTGGGGACACAGTATGTATCATTAGCAGACCCTACAGGGGCCTTGCAGGCTGAGTGCAATACTTCTCCTGCAGCCTCAGACAAATATGGGTCATGCAGCACATCAAAAAGGCATTCAATGACAAAGATGCCAAGGGGGACAAAGGCAAGTCCAAGGCTCAAGTACCAGATGTTCCTGGTAAGGACAGTGACAGCAATGGGGCTGACAATGAGGAGGTGATCATTGTCAGCTTGGACAACATCCAAGTGACAGCTTGACCAACACTGCAGTTCTCAAAGGAGAAGGGGTGGGATGTTTCTAAAGGCAACCTAATACAAGTCATATGGGGTCCTGCTGCAGATGTCAAAGGTGTTGTTCACAGTGTCAACCTGATCACTGCAACCCTTACGCTGGAGTCTGAAGATGGTCCATGGGTATGTGGCTCTACATTGCCTGTCATCCCATCTCTCTAATGGCATCATAGTACAACATCCCTATTAACTTCTGCACTAAATTAAGGGACTACTCCCTTCATTATGCAGAATGACATATTGGATGTGAAGTATGGATCATCTTGGGTCCAAATAAGGGATACAGTGGGATGCTGTGATCAGTAGGCCAAAATTTGTGCACAGTTGAAATCCATTCCAGTGCCATGACATTCAAAAATACTGCAGTCACCTCCAGGTAAGTCACTTCATTGCTAGGGGTCATGCATGTTGGAGTGAAATGACCCCTGTCCTTACTTGGACTTAGGCATGTGATTGTGTCGCTTACATAAGCTGTTAGAGCGCACCCATACACTAGTAAAATTTACCTAGTCCCTCAGTAGCTTGACAGACTACTGACAGTGAGTACACTTCTACATAGATAGAATATCCTTACTAACTTGTATAGTTCCCTACAGGTACTATACTCAATACAAGTAGCTTGGCAGACTACTGAGGTTCCCTACAGATTCCTCACTGGGTTTCCCTCTGCAACCCCACAAACTGCTTCAATGCACTGATGTTTCCTTTTTAGATTTGGCATCTTGCTTGATGGGACACCACTAGGTTCCTCATGCTTGGCAGCATTCAACCATATGCAACAGGGGTGTTTCATAACTCAATCTCAATGTCACAGCACCGCTCTGCCTCCACTGCTGAGTGAAAATCCCTCAGTGGATCCAGGTCCAAGCAACCCCTGGGTCACCACTCCTGATGATGTCAATCTGCAACATCACAGTGAGCAGGAGCAACAAACCATTGACTATGGTATGTCAATTCTCTCCCTCCTCTCACTACACATTCTCTTGACTTTGCTGTTTAGGATGCATGTCCTGGCTCTTTGACAATGACTTTTGTAACTTCAGCAAGTGGCATGTCTGCTTGAGAGTTGGGCTTGCCTACAATTGCAGGACCCTGGGCAAGCAGGTGGTTTGCACCACCATTCCAGATCATTTCTTTTCAGAGAAGCATGGTGTGGCACCTCCTGGGCATGTGTTGGTTACCATGACCTCAAGCATGGTAAGCACCATCATTGAACACCACACTATTCTGGCATGCAACTTGTCCCCTGCCAACCCAACAAGTACTGGTCAGTTCTGCCTAATACTGAACAGCATGCTCCAAGGTGAAATTCACTACATCAATAAATGTCAAACTAAGAAATCCCCAAAAGGGGTGGTATTAGAGGATGGGACTCAGCTTCCATTATGTGATGTTTGCCTGGTCATTGCTGCATGACTGATTGATGCCACAAGGTAGGTCTTTCAGCCTAATCATAATCAATTTACTGACATTTTGTCAGTGCTTCTCATATAGTCACATTGTATAGTTATCAATTTGACTATGTTTATATTTCGACATAATTTACCTTTGACACAAGCATCTTTACAAGTTTATCACATCCTGTATGTACTATACCTGGGAGAGAGGAGCTCCAGCATTAGTACAGGGATTAGTATCTCAGACCATCCTGGTATAGAGTGGAGCAGAAGGGGCACTAGGGGGCTAATGTATATCATGTTAGCAGAAGGGGTGGCAGGGGAGTGAAGTGAGGTCCTGGGTGGATGTGGTCAGTGTGGTTAACTTCACATTGATTGCAGAGGGCACTGCTGGTATTCAAGGTAATTCTCTACTTGATCTCAATATGCTCCAACATGTCCATTGTAGATGGCATATGTTCAAGTAAAATCATCAATACTGGTATGGAATAATCATGATCTCCACATTTTGTTGAGTGAAGGGGCAGAAAATAGCCTTGTATCTATTGAGAGGGAGGGGTCTACCTGATGAATTATGCAGCACACAAACATTAGGAAATGCTCTAAGCCAAGGGCTGCAGTGACCCTGAAAAACAGTTAGAGGCAACAAAGTAAGTGCAGAGAAGAACTTACAATTGCATTGAAGACATCTGGAGTGGAGTACTAAGGATTGGGTGGATTCCCCTAAAATTGAGGTCTCTCACAGGGATTATGTGCCTGTTGTTTATTGGGAATGTGACAAATGCTGCAAGCTTGTCGGCAGAAGTGATCATGGGCATTGAAATTTCAAGAAGGGAAAGATGCAGGAGGTATTCTGCACACAAAAAAATGTTGGAAAAGACATTTTGATTTCTTTCAGGATGGTAGGGATGAAATGTAATGTATAGGCATTGGAAGTCACTGGGAAGGGTAATTACCTTCAGAAGGGGGAGGATCCTGGTAGTGGGTCCTGTGAGCTTTCAAAAGGAGTGAAGGACAGAATGATGAGTGATATCTTCCACAGACATGGTAGGAAAGCCACAATGGGAGATAGTTAGCTTGGAGATAGCCCAATGTGCGATTAGACAGGTAGCAAGGGCATGATATGGGCAAGTTTGGTCCACCTCCAATTCAATGAGGGAAGGTAGGTTTACCTCGCCAAGGGGTACCACCCACTGTAAAGGACTTAGGCCTGTATTATTAAGCTGTAAAATTGCCAGTGGAGCACATCTCAGCACAGAGAGGGTAAATCAGATAGAGTGTGGAAAAAAGAACATAGGTGATGAGATATTGAGAGATGTCAAGGTGCTTGGAAACAATTGGGTCATGCAAGGAATACAGATCAAGCCACCAGAAGCACTGTGGCTACTTGCATGAAGTTCAGTGCACCTGGAGCCTATGCTTGCTAGCAGAGAACCAAATATAGGGGACATGCCCATTGGGTCAATATATAAGTGCAAGTGCACTTGACAGACTGCTTGCATATCCTTGAGAGAGTCAAAGAATGTGCACATTGCACCTAGCTTCCATCTGCTTAATGTTTGCAAAGACCTGAACCACAAAGTCTTCACTGGTTTAAATGCAATGTGCCTCCACACAGGGAGGGCATCACAAACTACCTCATTCACATCCAGCCAACCAGCAATTGGCAGCCTGAAGCCTACCAAGACAAGATAACAATGACTGGCAATGTGTTGTAGTTGTTGGGATACTTGGGACAACCTTTGAAGTGAATCTGTGTCCAACAGGTCCACAATTTCCAGCAGCAGTTCATCTGGAACTTGTGATAGATGGCGATCTTGGGACACCTCCTAGATGCTATGAGGAAAGGTCAAATCTTGACATTGCTGGCCACTTACATATTTTGCAGGGAGCCCCATGGCATCATCTTCTGCTGTGCACTTGGGAACCTGCCCACACAAATTCTTCTGTTAGCATACCATTTAGTAATAAGAGTGAGAAAATATCTAGTACACACCAGCATGGCTTCACACCTGGTGATGTTGCACCAGCTAACCCATTAAACACACAGAGGACACCAGAGGCTTTATCAGACAACACAATAGACTACCTAACTTGACACTGCATTTGGTTGCCTACTGCAACAAAAGCATTGCCAGAATCCAGGAACTCTCAATATCAACCTTGCCATTACAGTCACCCTCATTTGATTGTAATAGTGCTCATCACCATGTCTGCCACTTACATCACTACATCTAAATTGCAGTAATAGCTGATGGGCCTTTCATTTGACATGTAGTATTCCAGAAAACTGCAATATCACATTGGAGGACAACTAAAAATTAATCATGGCAGCCAATGAATGACCTAAAGATGCTTAGTTGATTGATTAAACATGTACACAGGGTTAGTACACAACCTGCCAGTAGTAATGGGTATGCAGTGTCAGAAATACACCTGAATACCTGACTAATTTGAGGGATCTTCCACAGGGGGGGAGGGGATTCTTTGATGGAAAATTGATGTGTTTTTTGTGTTTGATGTGCATTAGTTATTAAATGCAGTCGCAAAAATAAGTGACTTACTTTGTGAAAACAAAAGAAAAGAAAAGAACCAATATAATTGCCACTGTCACAGCAAGATATGCATCAGCAACAATGGTAATGGACCTGGATGTATATGGTTAACTGGAGCAGCTGTAGATTGTTCATGTTAAGTACAGGTTTACCCTCAGGCGACCAGGCTTCAAGACCAGGTGACAAGGGCTAAACCCAGGTGACCAAAGTCAAGGCTGGGAGACAGGGGCCAAGTCTGGTTGGACTGGAGTTACAGCAGTTTGCAGTACCGAGGGCACCAGCCAAACACAACAAAACTCATAGGTATCCTAGATAAAATATATATCTCAAATATTTCGCTCAATTCTTGATAGATCTGAAAGAAAATTTGATATTCTGAATCAGCATTATCAGCTCTAGGGGATGATGTAGAAATCATGATGAAATAGCCGCTATTTTGGACAGGAAAAAATACTTGGTCATTCTGAGCATATAACAACAATTGCAAGTGATTTACACATTTCTATGGCTGTAAATGCCTCTAGCCATGATCTATACACTGGTGGTGAGGGAACCATGGTGAAAATCCAGTGGTTTTTCCATTGTTTTGTACCAACAGAGAGCAATCTGCACTCCAAATGGTGCCAATCATGTAACAAAAATTGCTCACTCCACATTGCATATTTTTTTACAAAAGTTTCAGATCCATAAAGCCCTTCAAAATACCTAGGGAACAGTATCATACAGAAATGCACTTTGTTTCACACTTGTTGAGGTAGTTGTCCATGCCTGTCTTATCTTTGTGTGTGAGTTGTGTGTGCTGACTAATCAAGTCAGCTGCCTCGATGTGCAAGCATGTTTTTCTGTGGTACTGGCCTGCAAGCATGTGAGTGATTTCCATATGGCACGCAGAAGGCACTTTTCTAGTTGTACCCACAGGCAATACTCTCGAGATCTCAAGCAGTGAATCATCTATCAAGCTCATGTACTTGGTCAGACCACAACTTCTATTGCCATTTCACTTGACATGCCACTTTGAGTTGTTCAACATGTCCTCAAGACATACCGTGAAACTGGTGAAGTTGTCAATGAACAACAAATGGATGGGCGCATACCTGTGATGTCTGAAACAGCAGTAGAGGTATGTCTAAATCATTCTAACATTGGAAATAGCATTGAGAGCTGATCATATCCATATCTTAGTTCATGCTGGCACTTCTTGAACATTCCCCCAACCTCTATCTTGAAGAAATTCAGCAACAATTACTCTTGCTTCACAACATTGAAGTCTCTATTGCAACAATATGGCATACACTCAAACATTTGGGTCTGTCTTCAAAAAAGGTATGACACATACACTTTGATCTCAATTTTCAGACACTGACATCATCATATTTTAGCTTTCTTGAATTGCCAGCGAGCGCAGTGAGGAAGCACGTCATGAGTTCACCATGGCAATTGGTGAAGACTCTCCTGACCACATTGTCTGTATTGATGAAAGCACTGTGGATGTACTTATGATGTTTTGCCTGAATGGATGGAGCCATTCTAGTATGCGGGCACACAAGCATTGCAACTTCATTCATGGGACATGGTATGTATTCTCCATATGATGTTGCCTTCTTTACATAACACTCTTTCCAACAGATATTCCATCCTTCCAGCTCTGATGACGAGTGGGATAATTTACAGCCATATCAAAGTAGGTGCGTACAATGGCAATCACTTTCTCAACTATCTTCGTGGACTCCTTGATGTCATGAATCCATATCCAGCCCCTCATAGTGTACTTGTGATGGATAATTGCAGAATCCATCACATTGATGGTGTAGAAGAACTCTGCTGGGAATGGTTTTTTTTTTTTCTTTTTTTTTTTTTCAGTACACATACTCAAGTAACTATTACAGTGGCATCAAACTTGTTTATCTACCTCCATATTCCCCTGATTTGAACCCAATTGAAGAGTGTTTTTTGTACTTGAAGGCCTACATTTGCCACCATGGCAATCAGTTCTGTGCTATCATTGAATCTGGAGACAAAACACTTCCATATTTGTTTCTCTATGGTGCACTTGATACAGTCACTCCAGAAGCTGCGTGTGGGTGGTTCCATAATGCAGGATATTTGTAGCTTTGTAGCTTGTGTCTGTATGCAACATGTATGTTGGTTGTCACACTGATGCATACCCAAAATTTGTGCAATGTATGCTTGCTATAATGATTACTGTGAAGGACATGATGTATGTAGGGAGTATCTACTCTACCCTTGTGCATTTTTTGTGTTCCACCTGCTGAACAGCTTGTGCAACCTCAGACAGTAAAAAGTGTGAATTCCTGAGGCTCATACCAAAGTCCTTCATGAGCTGTTCCTCGCTCAGGCTTCTAAGTTCATCAGTGTTGTAAAAGTCCATCGCTTCAAATTGTGGAATATAAACAGATAGTTTGTGCTTCAGAAAACTTGCATCGAGCTTGGTGAGGAAGTCAACGATCATTGGATATGTTGGCCAGGTGTCATGGTCGAGCTCACTGGGAGACAGCTCACCTCGCTTCTTGCCCACAGTAGGTGTCACTGGAGTTGCTGGAGCCTGATACACCAGAGGCACCATCCACAGAGGCATCATTGGGGGCATGGGGGGCATGGGGGGCCATCCATACATCGACAGATAGGGACTGTTGAGGGGCATTTGTGTGGCTGATGTCGATGAGGTCTTGTCACTTTGTGGAGCGTGGAATTCTGAAAATAGATCGCCTTTTGGTGGGGTCTTCAGCATGACTCCATGCATCTCATGTCCCTGTCACCATCAGTAAATTGATCGATGTAGCCACTAACAATGAAACTTACAAGTGCGAGTGCCCACCCTCGACACTGGTTGAATGTCAGGTTTACATGTTGGCTGGCATGGTTGATCTTGCAGTATTTGGAGGGACCACAACACTGACACAACTTCAGTGACTTCTCCAGCTCCATGAGGGATTTGTTTTCCTTTTCAATCGCAGCACTGTCTTCATCATCCGCACTGGATCCATCATTGTCAAGATTGAGAAGGGGAGGATTTTTGCCTTTTCCTGGTGGCTTCTTCTTGCCATGCATTGCATGTAGGGTAGACATATACTAGTTTTGACAATGAATAAGTATCATACTGACCACAAAACAATTTGAAACGCACCTGTTCGCTAACAAGAATCTTGACTGAGATGACTGAGCCTTTCTTCTTCTTCCGTGCAGAATTTACCTCCTCTAAGCATCCATCCCAGTCAGCCAGTGTTCCAAGATTGATGGCATCATCCTTCTGAGCAGAAGTTGAGAGCTTGTATGAGAGCATAGGTTTGTGTGCAAAATTCTGACACCCAATAGTGCTGTAGATTTCATCCAGGACCTCTGAAAATGGAGTCCATTGTGAGAAAACAAGGCACTTGGATCCCTCATTTGCTGCTTGAGGCACCAGTAAAATGACATCTAATAAATCAGGGTAGTAAGGGGCAACAAGTACATTGCAAGACGAAATAACATACTTTTGTCAAGTTCTGGGGAGTTTTCCTTGCAAGATACTGGCTTGACGCTGAGCTGGATGGATTTTCACTTGAGTGTGTCAACAGGAGAGTGTGCTGAAGTGCCATCAGTGTCATCAGGTGTGATACCAAGGCCATCCTTGTCAAGGTCAGGAGTTTCCAAACAAGGTGCCATGTCCTGGGAACAGATGGAGCTAGTGTCAGGAACTTGATTGATGGGCAAACTGCTTTGGGAGCCAGTTTTTTGCAGCCTGCGAGCACTTGCAGACTTTTTGTTACCCATGAGGAAGACATGTTGTGTGCAGTGCATGTCTGGGATGAGGCTCATTAGTCAGCACGCACAACTCACACACAAAGATAAGACAGGCATGGACAACTACCTCAACAAGTGTGAAACAAAGTGCATTTCTGTATGATACTGTTCCCTAGGTATTTTGAAGGGCTTTATGGATCTGAAACTTTTGTAAAAAAATATGCAATGTGGAGTGAGCAATTTTTGTTACATGATTGGCACCATTTGGAGTGCAGATTGCTCTCTGTTGGTACAAAACAATGGAAAAACCACTGGATTTTCACCATGGTTCCCTCACCACCAGTGTATAGATCATGGCTAGAGGCATTTACAGCCATAGAAATGTGTAAATCACTTGCAATTGTTGTTATATGCTCAGAATGACCAAGTATTTTTTCCTGTCCAAAATAGCGGCTATTTCATCATGATTTCTACATCATCCCCTAGAGCTGATAATGCTGATTCAGAATATCAAATTTTCTTTCAGATCTATCAAGAATTGAGCGAAATATTTGAGATATATATTTTATCTAGGATACCTATGAGTTTTGTTGTGTTTGGCTGGTGCCCTCAGTACTGCAAACTGCTGTAAGGCCAGAGGTCAGGGGCTAAGTCCAGAGGACCAGACTTAAGACCAGGAGCATGAGAATAAGGCCAGTAGCATGGGAAACTGACTGGTCTTGGAGTGCACACAGGGGGAAGCTGGTCCATGGTTGGATCTACCTCCCTTGGTCTCAGCTTATGTGCTGTACCCTTATGCAAGCTGGGGAGAGGTCTGGGACAGGGGCCAGGGATAGCTTAAGGCTCAGCCTTAGCTATAGAGTAGACTCAGAGTGTAGTATGGAGTTGAGGGTAATATTAAATTGATATTCTGACTCAGGTGCTATGAAGTATGTACATGGGTTAAATACACAAGGCCAGCCCAGGGTAATGAACATAGAACTGGACTTGTTAATAAGCTATTAGAAAGATGATTAGCAAGAGGATAGCCACAGAGGCTGTGCCAAGACTAATAGTCAAAGTCTGGGTGACTGGCATAACTAGAGTCAGACAAAAGGACTAGACTAAATATAGTACAAACAAAGGAAAATAGACTGGAGTTATGTCTGGGTGACCTGGACATTGACCTGGGAGGACTGGGGTGGAGCAGTGCAAGGCTGGGAGGCCAGAGTGGACTGGAGATAGGGGTAAAACACTGGACTTGAGTTATTCAGGCCAGAGTTGGGTTATCTAGGACTGGAGTTGGGTTTTCTAGGCTGGACTAGGACCAGACTTGACTGAAGTTAGGGGCTAGGGGTCCAGACTGGACCAGCATTGAGTCTGAGAGTCATGGATATGACAGTTCAACTCATGTTGGATGCTTAAATTGATGACAGCTGCAGTATGAACTACTGTCAACAGCAATCTTTTGAAGTTTAGGTTTTGTGTTGATGGTTGCATCACACTGTCATCACAGACTACTATCAATATTGATGCAAATCTAATTCTAATGCTATGGTGTCTAATGCTATGGTGTCTAACACTAAAGTGGTGGGCTGCAAGCAAAGACAGTTAATAGAATGCCAAGTATTGAGAAGCAACAACTTACCTGTGGGTGGTGGAAAGAGGGAAAAGGTGTTTGTGAGAACAGTCATCATTGATATACTGAATTCAACTCACAATCATGTGGTAGCCACTTAAGCAAAGACCTAGTGGTCACCACTTAACACAAGCATGTGATCATGAGTTGTGTTCAGTATATCAATGATGACTTTTCTCATAAACACCTTTTCCCTCTTTCCACCACCTACTGGTAAGTTGCTTGTCACTTCTCAATACTTGGCATTCTATTAACTGTCTTTGCTTGCAGCCCACCACTTAGCATTAGACACCATAGCATTAGAATAATTAGAATTATATCAGTATTGATAGTAGTATGTAGTATTTGCAAAGACAGTGTGATGTGACTGTCAACATGAAAGTTAAACATTTGACATGAGCCAAATAATCTATAATACAAGTGCAGATGAAGATATAATAAAATTGCATACATGCATTCAATAAAGATAAGCACAGTGTATGCTGTTTACTTGGTTATCAATCTGACTACATACCCCTAGACCATTCTTCCATCTTGTTGTCCACATCAAAAGACACCACTAAAGTTCATACATGTCAACTAGGTCACTCTATGTCTCTTACTGATGAATTCAATCATTAAATCATTCTCCACAGTGGCCTTCCTATGATCTGCCTTTGGTCAGTCAGTATTAAGTTGATTGGATAGGTAGTGTAGGGAACAAGTTCAAGTTCCCTGGGAGAGTTTGTCTTGGTCAGGAGTTTAGGGGTTGAGGGACTTGTTTTGTTTCTTGCTTTTGTTTTCATGTTTGTACCACTGGACTTGGTGGCAAGCAGCTGCATTGCTGACTAAGCACATGCACTGTGTTCACATAAGTTCAGTTTACCACCTTAGGCACTGGTTTTCAGCAGCATTGCTGGTCTTTCAGATATAGTTTTTGTGACATGAATAATGTATCTAAGAGACCCACTATCCACACCAGCTTTACCTGGCTTGTGCTAAGAATAGATGCATGAATCAGTTATGGAACTTATACTGTATATATCCAGCTTAATCATCATTGCCACCTCTACCTTCCCTCCCAAAGCCCTCATGATGCCACTTCCAGAGCATATCCAAACCATCTAGTGAGCTTGCTCACAATGCTCATGGTGAGCATCCTTTGGACAATGGTCTGTACCTGTCTGCAGTTGCAGGGTTACCCCAGTTCTCATGGTGCATTTTCCTCTGCAATATGCATTCCTATTCTGTGACCTGGTGTGCACTGCCCAGCACCAGCTTGGGCATGGGCCAACATTTCTCAAGTCCAAAGAAATGGAGGGACAAGTGGAAAATGCAAACTAACATTGTCATTCCAGGTCAAGATACCAAATTCTACTTCAACATTTGAGCAACCTTTTGAACCCCAAATCATCCCCACCACCTGTCCCATCTACCACTAACCCCTCCCCACTGGAAGACACTGCCATCAATGACACTCATGCTGTTCAACACTTTGATCATGTTGATGAACCATCTTTTGATGAGGATCCTGACTATTCTGCTTGACATGTGGCTTCAGGCTGGCTTTACAATAGCTGGACAGCAGTCATACCTATGATTATTAAGTCATATCTCCTGAACTTGACAGAAACAACCAGAAAACCATTGGTAGGCTGTGTTACACCACTCTTTAGTTGTCATGGTGGGTGTGAGCTGAGGCACTCTTCCCTCCTCTGCCAACCACCTGAGAAGTATGTGCTTGACTTATCAAAATTGTCTAGCTTATGAACATAGTTAACAGGGTAAAATTGTACAAGAACCATTTTGTCACAGCATCAGCCATGCTGTGCAGTGGTTTGATGTTTTGCAAATACACATAGAGCATCACATAGAAAATATAATCAGCCACTGTCACCAAATCATGTCAAAGAACCTTGATCATGCTCGATCAGCTGAGGAAACCCTGCCATCAACTATCCCCCCATCTTTCAACTGTCAATCTTCATCATCCCCTGATTTATGCATGTTGATCCTTGTCCAAAGATGCCCTGCTTGTCTTGCAGGTACCACATTTGGGTGACCATTGAGTGAAGGTGGTGACATTCATGTTGCCACTGATGGGAATTTTCACCATTGTCATTCAATGACATCTTGGATGGTGTTTAAAAAGGCAGAAGGCTGGATCTCCAACTGCACATTGACTTTGGGTGCAGAAAAGGTTAGTGGTGCCTTGTGTGACTATGTTGCACAGAGCAGCAGGAGTCACAGCACACATACTGTCCTGGTCTCTGTCAGCCATGATGCAGTCAACAGCCTCTCTCAGTGAGTTACATTCAGGGAAGCATGGGACTCAGCTTCCATCCACAAGATAGAGATGGTTGTCTGTGCCCCTTGTGATCTTACCAGCATGGATGTAGACTTCAATGGGTGCAGACATCCTTGTCCAGTGGTTGGAGTCTGCACAGAAACTGCAGCCATGTCTGTGTTGCTGTGGCAGATGCTGCATCTGGAAGTTGTACTCTTGTTTAATGACAGTGCCAGCAGGTGGCACTTGTGGCATGTAAGCTGGCAATGGAGGTGCAGCTGGTGAGGCCACAGTAGCCATTGTCAGTACTGCACTACATAGGGCAGATCCCATCAGGAGGAACTTGGCAGCCTTAATGACTTCTGCAAGCAGGTATGGGTCATCTGGGTGGAGGTCAGTGCAGACTATGGAGAGTTGATGATGAATATGACCTGTGATGGCCCTTGGGAAGCTGTTAAGGAACATTGAGTCCCATTCTGTCTTTGCAAGCTTCTTAGTTTTAATGAGGAGGGCAGAAATCTTAGTGAATTTCCACTGGTATTCTCTGTGGTCATCCTGGTTTTGCATAGGCTTGGACTGGTATTCTTTGATGAGGTACTGCAAGTCTGAATGGCAGTAGCAGTTGTCACCTTTGTATCCAGGGTACAAGCCCTTAACAGCAACTATGAAGGCATCCCAGTCATTGGCCATGGGTGCAGCTTTGGGAAGTGTTTGCCAGACCTCAGCTTCTTCAAGGTCAGCATAGCAGATTGCAGCTCTGATCTTGTCATGGTCATTGAGAGCAGTGAGAGTACTAAGGAAGTCAATGTCTTTGAGGTATTGCAGGAGCTGCATGGGTGAATCTCCACTAAATTTAGGTGAGTTTTGTGTACTGTGGAGTGGCATCTGAAACTGAGGATTAGCCATTGGTTGGTTAACCTGTGGTGGCAGTGCTGGATTGGTGACAGGAGGAACAGGTATTGGCTGCAGGTGCAGAGTGGGTGGTGTTGTGTGTGAGTGGACTGGCAGAAGTGTTGGCAGGTTAGTAATCAGCTGATGGCTGGTCTGCAACCAAGTGAGTGGCTGTGGCAGTGTGGCAGATGGAACTGGGAGTCTGGGTATAGATTTGGAGGCATCAAAGAGACAAGAAAAAGAGGCCATCCATGATGATGAATCAGATGATGTGACAAGTGTTAAAGGTGATGTCAGGGTTTTGGGTCTTTGGGGAGTTGAGTGGATAAAGCCACCAGGAAAATCAGGGGCAGTGAGATCTAGGTGATCCAACACAACAGATATCCAATCTGCCAATATATCAGGGGGAGTGATCACAGGTAGTACCCATGGAATGTGAGCAGGTAATTGTGCATGATCCAGTGTTACAGGTGAAACAGGGCAGAAGAGGTCAGAGTCTTCTGACAGGTTGAGGTTGCAAAAGTGCAGGCATAAATTTTCTAGTTTGGTGCATTCAGCAGTGCACCTGAGCAACCTTCTGGAAGTGACAGCAGAATCCCTTGCTGTGGGCTCCAGTTGTAGGAAAAGTCCAAGTAGCTGTATAATATGAGCTAGATGGCTTAGGTAACAACAATAAAATGAAGGGAAAAAATTGCTCGTCCCAAGGGATTCTGGATTGTTGAGACTAGAAGGCAGGACACAGCACTTTGTAGCAGTAGTGATTTGTAATGTGCACAGTGTGGTCTGTGGAGTAGTACTGGTGATGTGAGTGGTGTGAGCAGTATGCATAGTTTGTGTGCAGTGGTATGCAAAACATGTGGTGTAGACAAAGTGGAAAAGAAACTCATGGTGACCTTCCAAGTGCCAAAAGGTATCATTCTGTACCTAAGTACAGGGCTTTATAGTCCAGGGAAACCTGGAACCTAAGCAAGACAAGGTACAAGTAAGGGAAGGCTGCATGATGGCACATACATACAAGACAGGCTGGAACAGAGGCCAAGGGTATACTACTAGCATAAAGGGAACAGAGACCATGGTAAAGGAAAAGAGTCCAAGGAAATGACAAGACCAGAGCACAGTGGCCATGGGTATTGCATTGCACAAGGGCATGGGAAGGAAGCAAGGTAGGCAGGAAGACAGTGCATGAACAGCAGTGGATGCAAGTGGCAAGGGGATGTAATGGTAGTCACAGAACAGTCAATGATAGGGGCTTACATGTCCAGGGAATGTGGATTCCCTACAACAGATATCCAATCTGCCAAAATATCTGGAGGAGTGATCATGGGTAATACCCACAGAATGTCAGTGGGTAATTGCACATGATCCAGTGTTATGGGTGAAACAGGGCAGAAGAGGTCAGAGTCCTCTGATAGGTTCAGGTTGCAAAAGTGGAGGTGTAAATTTTCTAGTTCAGTGCATTCAGTGGTGCACCTGAGTGACCTTCTGGAAGCAACAGCAGAACCCCTCATGGTGGGCTCCAGTTGTAGGAAAAGTCCAAGTAGCTGTATGATACAAGCTAGATGGCTTTAGGAAACAACAATAAAATGAAGGGAATGAATTGCTTGTCCCAAGGGATTCTGGACTGTCAAAACTAGAAGGTGGGACTGAGTGCTTTGTAGTGGTAGCAACTTGTGATGTGCATGGCATGGTCCATGGAGTAGTACTGGCAATGTGAGCAGTGCAATGTGAGTCAAAGTGTGGAAAGCTGGTGAAAACCAAACAAATCCAACACCAAAGACAAATGTGAGCAAGTGGTGGTTTGCCTCCATGGAACCTGGAGTACAGAAAAATCTAAAGTAGGGGAGTTTCAATGGCAGGTGCTCCTGGTGCAGGTCAATGACAAGTTACACAGGAGAAGATGAGCAAGTGATGACTGGATGGGGGATGCTGAACAGAGTGAAGGTGTTCAGCTGAAAGTATTCTGGAGTAATGCTCTTCAATAAAACATGATCCTGGTGCAAGTTGATGATGAGTTACACAGGAGTGGGAGGATGACTAAGCACAACTGCTGACTAAGTGGGGATAAACTTCAGATAAGGAATGGAGGTAGATAGACCCCTTTGTGGAGCCTCAACTACTGAGTATGAATGAGGACAGATAGACTCTTCCAAATGAGCCTCAACTGTCAATGACAAGTTATGCTGAGCAGAACTGACTGCTGAGTGAATGGCTTCTGGTTCACTTGGGGTGTAGCTAAGTACATGGGGGTTTATATACTGTGGGAGGAGTACAGCTTGTGACAAACAAGGCACAAACACTTGGTAAGTAATGAGTAAGGACTGAGTAATCATGATGAGTAAGTGAGAAATGAAAAGTAAGCAAGCAAAGAAGATTGGTAAGTATTGGCAATGAACAAGTCAAGGATAGTCAAAATATCACAGAATGAGTCAAATGGAGTCAGAGACTGAGTAAGCACACTGATATCACATTAGGAGGTGGTGATGCAAGTCAGATCTCAGTGGAGACATCTCTAGATCCAAAGATGGCATGACAGATGGATGGTGTTTCCAGAGAAGGAAGTATTAATTCCAGAATTGAAGGGCATGAGTCAGGCATCAAAGGGGCTAGGGTGTTGGGGGTCTGTGGGGCAATGGGAGCATAAGCAATCATGTCTCCCACCCTTTCATCCTCTCAGCAAAGTTAACAAAAGCTTCATGAATGGGGCTCTGATGGAGGAGGAGGAGAAGGGGGGACATCTTCTGCTGGATCTTGCAGTAAGAAGGCAAGATGCATGTCATACTCATCATGAATGTGATCAGGGAGGCTGGAGAACAATAGATTATGCTGCAGCTGTTGCAATATGGGGAGAATGATGGATGAGATTGGAATAAAGACAGTTCAGGGAGCAGGGAGGAATGATCCATATGCTTCATCAACTGGGGAGACCAAAACAACCACATAAGACCTTTCTAACTGAGTGACAGACCTGAGGCAACCAAAGAACATCCTTCTGGAAGTCATACTGACAAGGAGAACATGCTGACCAAGCTGCATGGGATGAGACAGGGCTGACAATGATGGGATGAACCAGGGGGCTTCAGGACAGAAGCTGGTGGGAACACCTGGCAGATATACATAGCCACTGTCTCTGGCAAATGAGACAAGTGAGATGATCAATGAAGAGGTGGCCATTATTGATGGACTTGGTGAAATGAGTGTCTGATGGATGGAGTGCTGTAGAAATGTGTAGGGTGCAAGGATCCTCTCCAAATTTGGAAGGTGGAATCATGTGGCTGAGCACTTTAAGTGAGTGTGAGAATGGAGTCAATATCTTTGGAAATGGCAGAGATACAATGAAAACCAGAATGCCATACACAGGCACTAAAAACCTTTAATGCACACTTAACTCACTTCCTCTTTTTCTCTTTAGCACTGATGACTCATTCTTGTGCAAAGGATGACTGCTCATGTCCAGCAGTCTTTCTATGCATGAGGCCTTTAGTCTTCATCTGCATGCATGGGCATTGTGTGCAACTTGTCAATGAGTTAGGCAGAGTCAACTGCAACCATGTCCACAACACCTTTGGTGTGTGACAGTGAGTGGTATATGTAGTTTGTGTGCAGTGGTATGCAAGACATGTGGTGTAGACAAAGTGAAAAAGAAACTTGTAGTGACCTTCCAAGTGCCAAAAGGTCCCCTTCTGTACCCAAGTACAGGGCTTTATAGTCTGGGCAAACCTGGAACCTAAGTGAGACAGGGTACAGGTAAAGGAAAGTCATGCAACAGCATGTAAACACAAGACAGGCCTGAACAGAGGCTGAGGGTATACATATACTACTTAACAAAAAGGGAACAGAGAGACCATGTTTAAAAGAAAGAGTCCAAAGGAAGGGAAGTCACTGGAGCACAGCAGCTGTGGATATAGCATTGCACAAGAGGGTGTGAGGGCATGGGAAAGTAGCAAGGTAGGTGAGAAGACAGCACACAAACAGCAGTGGATGTGAGTGGACTGGGGACATAATGATCGTCATGGATTGGTTGATGATAGGGGCTTACACATCCAAGGAATGCAGATTCCTTACACTGCACCCTTTTCCACCAGTCATTCACTCACTCCACACCAACTCTGCCCACCTTCTGTCATTTACAAACCATCTCCACTCTGACTGCTGTTGGACTTGTACTGCTCTCCTACTGGACTGTGCAGACCATTCTCTGAGGGTCTCATGACCACCCTTCAGACTTCTCCCTGAGAGCATGCAATCAAGTACTCTGCAGCATGCACACCACATGGTCCAGTGCCTGGACTGCTTCCTTTTTTGGATGTTCTATGTTACCTGTCATATGTCCTCCATCTTCCCTTCATTTGTTGTCTAGGAAGTTTTACTTGAAATTTTATGAGTTTCCATATGTCAGTTCCAATTCCAATTACTGAACCTCCATAGTAGTATAAAAGCATGTATCATACTCCACTGTTCTTCAGTATGAATATCAACTTAGTTCCTACTCCCTCTGTCTCTGTCTTCTATCTCAGAGTTACCTCTGACTGTCTGTCTGGTCTCTACCTCTGAAATACAAGGGCTGAGATCATGCAAGGGGGTAGCACACATGCTAAACCTGATTCCCTCACTCCACTCCACCTTTACCTTGGCAGACTTCATTCCTGCCAACACTCTGCCAGTCAGAGTTCTGTTCTTTTGTGTTGGACTTGCTTCTGAACCTCTCCCCAGACCTTGTCTAGTGTTGGAGTTGGTCAGAGTAGTCCCAGTGTAAGGAATCCACATTCCTTGGATGCATAAGCCCCTATCATCAACCATTCCATGACTATCATTACACTCCCAGACCTCTCACATCTGCCATTGTTCACATGCTACCTTCCCATGCCCTTGCTCCCTCTCACACAATGCTATACCTGTGGCCACTATGCTCTGGTCACTTTCTTTCCCTTGGATTCTTTCTTTTACCACAGTCTCTGTTCCTTTTGCACTAGTAGTATACCCTTGGCCTCTGTTCCAGCTTGTCTTGTATTTACACATTGTCATGCAGCTTTCCTCTACTCATACTCTGTCTTACTTAGGTTCCAGGTTTTCCTGGACTATAAAGCCCTGTACCTGTCAAGAATGTGATCCAGAGTTATGGTAGCATCTCAGAGTTTTTTTTTTTTTGTTGTGTAGGTAGGAGGAAAACTCATAAGTGAGTACTGGTTGTCAGCTCCGGTGATGTCAGGTTGGGCTACCCATGCTAGGAAACAGTGTTGCGCTCAAGGCGTCAAAGGGGCCCGACTGACTAAAAACCTCCTGGTCAATAACACAGACCCTGACAAGGGGACTGCTGACCGCACAGGGAGCCAATCCAGAGGGGTCAAAACAGCTGTACGCCATGCTTCCTGGTGTGCCTTTGCCACCCTCTTTGGGGGATTACCTCCGATGCATCTCAGAGTTTCACCCAGAGGGCTTGGAGTTTCTCCCTGACCCTTGGAATTAAATTCTGATGTCAACATGCTTACTAATTACCATACTATAAATTTTCTGCACCATTGTTTTCCACCTCAGTGACTACTTCATACACTGAGGTGAGTATAGCTAGATTCCCACTCATTTACTTGGTACTGATGTAGTGTAGAAACTCATACCTTCATTAGGTACTAATATAGTGACTACTTCATACACTGAGAAACTCATACCTTTGTTAGGTTATGAGCCCCACTCTTGCACTCTAATTCCAAAAGAGTTATTACACAGCAAGAATACCCACTATGGTGAAAGACAATCATTCCTTACAAGTCCCAACCCTAAATGCAGATGGAAGCAACTGGCTATATTACAAGGCTCGGGTTGAATGGGCTGTCAGTTTGAAAGGGCTGATCAGACACCTGACTGGCTTGGATGCAAAACCAGAGGACCCTTCAGCAGGGAAAGATGCCTCCTGGAAGCCCACAGCCACAGAGCAAAAACTTGTTAATGAATACCCAGAAAAACTCCAGCAATGGGCTAAGGATGACAGATACATCAAGCAAGTGATTGCTGTGTCACTCCCAGAATCATTGTTCCTTTGAGTTCTGAAGGAAGAGACTGTAAAGAGTGTGTGGGGTGTCCTCACTGACCTTTTCCAAAACTGCTCTCATGTCATTGCAATTGATCTTTGGAGAAAACTCCAAGAGTCCTGCTGTGCAGAAAAAGGCGATGTCCATGCTCACTTTGACAAGATGTGCACACTGTATGAACAACTTTCTGCACTTGGACAGTCAATCACAGATGATGACTTTGCAGCCATCATCCTTAGTTCACTTCCTGCTTCTTACAACTCCAACCTCACAGCTATGATGTCTTTGGCCCTGGTCATGCAAAAGGACCTATCTCCAGACTTCATCATCAAGGTAATTTCTGATGAATATGATAGGCACCAAATGTGGACTAAGAGAGGCAATTCTGGAAAGTCTGGAAATTCCAAAGATGCAGCCTATTCAGCAAAGGACAGAAAGAAGTCTACCTGTGAAAATTGCAGAAAGAAAGGTCATGTGCAAGACCAATGCTGGGAAGAGGGTGGCAGAAAAGCTGGGCAAGTGCCCAAGTGGTTCCTGAACAAAGGCAAAGGGAAAAAGAAGGAGAAAGGCTCCAGAAAAGTGGCCACTGCAGCCAGTGCATCAGCCAGCTTGAGCACACAGACCAATGCTGACTCAGAACCTGATGGAGTTTGGCTGGTGCACCCACAGGATGACAACTGGCTAACAGAAATTGTGGAGGAAGAAATTCTGAACCCCCAGGATATCATTATTGATGAAGAAGAAGCATATACAAACACCTTTGACCATGCTCTGCTTGCAGGAAAAAGCCTAAATTCCACAGAAGAGACCATCCTGCTCAACTCTGGCACTTCACATCATACGTCCTCCTACTGCAGCAAATTCCTCAATTACAAGCCAATCATACCCAAACCTATCACTGCAGCTGACAATCACACCTTCCATGCCATCAGAAAAGGTGATCCTGCAATCTCACTCCCAAATGGCACTACCCAGACCCACATTCAACTCAAGGATGTGCTCTATGCTCCCAAGATGGGAATTACACTTGTTTCTGTTAGCAAACTTGATGTTGCTGGGTATGCAGCATTATTCTGTGACAAGTGTTGTCAAATTTTCAATGCTTGGAAAAAGAAAGTAGCCAAAATTCCAATGCAAAGACGGCTCCACTGCCTCAAACGAGCTTGTCATGCCTTTGCAGGCCTAGCCAAGGCCACAGAATCCCTAACCATGGAGGAGATACACATCAGGCTTGGCCATATTGCTCCTGAAGCCATCCAGCACATGCTCAAGGATGGCATGATCAGTGGAATTAAACTGGATGAAGCACATTCCACCATGGGCACATGCAACTCATGTGAATATGCCAAAGTGACTTGGAAGCCCATTGGGAAGGAGCATGACCCACTCCACTATGAACATCTAGGTGACAAGGTCCACACAGATCTCTGGGGACCTTCTCCAGTCCAAACCCCTGGCCACAGTCAGTACTACATGTCATTCATGGATGACCACACCTGCTACACCAAGCTGTACCTCCAGAAGATGAAAGCTGAGACCTTCACATCATACAAGGCCTATGAAGCATGGCTTAACATGCAGTTCAATACTAAAGTCAAGTGACTTCACTCAGATCATGGGGGAGAGTATCTTAGTGTGGAATTTTCGGAATATCTGAAATCCCGAGGCACAGAACAATGCATAACCATCCATGATACCCCCAAACACAATGGAGTTGCAGAATGACTCAACAGAACACTTGTTGAGCGTGTATGTGTGATGATTCACACCAGCAGCCTACCCAAGAATCTCTGGGGGGAGGCCATCATGCATGTGACCTGGCTCAAAAACTGCTTGTCAACTCGCCATCTAGGCACAAAAACTCCCTATGAAATGCTCTACCAAAGACCACCTGACCTCTCAGAAATTCCAGTCTGGGGATGTCATGTCAAGGTCTGTGACACCTCTGGCTCCAAACTAGACATGCAAGCCTGAGATGGACACTGGGTAGGATTTGATCCTGAGAGCAATGACCACTGCATCTACTGGCCAGACACATGAGCAATCAGCATAGAATGTAGTGTCATTTTCAAGTGCCAAGATGTGTCCATACCACATGGTGTGCCACTTGAGGGGGAGCAGGGGAATTCTGATGCCTCAAAACAAAATTCTGCAGCTTCACAAGGAAATTCTGAGGCCATGCAGACAGTTGAGTGACCCACTGAAGCAACTTTGGAAAATCCAAAACTCATTCCAGACCCACTCAGAGAAAATTTTGAAACACCTCCACCTCAACTTCATCATTCTACTCACCAGCACTTTGAATCAGTCTATATGAGGTACCTACATGCAGGGGAAGGCACTTGTGATGGGCACATCCCTCTCAACTTTGTAAAAAAACTCCAAGAGAGTGACAGCAATCCTAACAGCCCTAAATCCCAAGAGAATGCCACCTACATACTTGACAAAGAACTAGCTACTGATGAAGACAACACTAACATCATGTATGCTATGGTGGCATGGATGGCTGAAGCTGAAGGGCTGGATCTGTTGACAGTACAGGAGGTAAAATCCTGAGCTGACTGGCCAAAGTGGCAAAATGCCATAAATGCAGAATTAAAGAGCCTAGAGGAAGCACATACCTGGGAGGTCATTGAGTGCCCCAAGGGTGCAAATGTTGTAGGATGCAAATGGGTCTTCAAGATCAAACACAATGCTGCTGGAGAGATTGAGAAGTACAAGGCCCACCTAGTTGCTGAGGGCTACTCTCAGATCCAGGGCGTTGACTATGATGAAACATATGCTCCTGTCACAAGACTCACATCTCTTTGCACCATACTAGCAATCACCACACACAATGACTGGGATATCAACGTATTTGATTTCCACTTGGCATTCCTCAATGGAAAACTTGGAGATGGTGAAGACATCTACATGGAGCTCCCTGAGGGCTATGCTGAAGGGCGGAATTTTTCCCATCCAGTTGGGAAGCTAAATGTAGCATTATATGGCTCAAAAAAAGGTGCACTTCAGTGGTACCAGAAGCTGTGTGCAAATCTTGCAGACCTTGGGCTTACCAGGGCACATGCAGACTGGGGAGTATTCTATAGTTGCATAGGATCAGAAATCCTCATCCTTGCCAGCCATGTCAATGACTGCACTGTGACAGGCAGTTCCCCATCATTAATTCACTCATTCAAACAGGAGATAAGCACTCATTTCAAAATCTCTGACCTAGGGCCCATCAGTTGGCTACTCAGAATGAAGGTGATGTGGAATAGAGAAGCCTGCACCATATCCCTGTCACAGCAGTCATACATTGAGGCTATCCTAATGAAATACAACCTCACCAACTGCAAGCCAGCTGCAATTCTGATGGACCCCAGCATAAAACTCTCCTGTGGAGAAATTCCACAGCCAGCCAAAGAAGCTGCATGCATGAAAAATGTACCCTACCATGCCACTGTTGGCTCCCTCATGCACCTTGCCATTGGAATGTGCCCTGACATTGCATTTGCTGTCTCCACAGTCACACAGTTCAACAATGCACCCAACATGACTCACTTGGAGGCCATGAAATGAATCTACAGGTATTTCTCAGGCACAAAAGCACTTGCTTTGACATTCAGAAATTCAGAATGAGGCCTCAAGGGCTATACCAATGCAGATGGAGCTTCACAGGAGCATCAACAGGCTATAAGTGGATATGCCTATCTACTGGATGGAGGAGCTATTAGCTGGGCTTCATGGAAACAAGAACTCATAATGCTCTCCACTGCTGAAGTGGAGTACATTGCAGCAACTCATGCAGCCAAAGAGGGCCTGTGGCTTTGACAACTCATCAGGGAAGTTTTCCAACCACTCAAACACCCTATCCCACTGTATTCCAACAGTCAATCCACCATTGCACTTACCAAAGATGGCAGCTATCATGCTTGCACCAAGCACATTGATATATGATACCATTTCATTCATTTTGCTGTGGAAAATCATTCCTTTCATTTAATTTATTGTCCCACTGATGACATGGTCACTGATACCCTTACCAAACCTCTACCTAGCATCAAGGCAAAACACTTCACATCTGCACTTGGACTTCATTCTGATTGAGGGGGAGTGTTGAGAATGCAATCTGGAGTTACAGTAGTGTCTCAGAGTTTCACCCAGAGGGCTCAGAGTTTCTCCCCAACCCTCGGAATTAAATTCTGATGTCAACACACTTACTAATTATCATACTATAAATTTTCTGCACTGTTGTTTTCCACCTCAGTGACTACTTCATACACTGAGGTGAGTATAGCTAGATTCCCACTCATTTACTTGGTACTGACATAGTGTAGAAACTCATACCTTCATTAGGTACTAATATAGTGACTACTTCATACACTGAGAAACTCATACCTTCATTAGTACCTAGGTACAGAATGATAATTTTGGCACTCAGAAGGTCACTATGAGTTTCTTTTTCACTTTGTCTACACCACACATCTCACAACAACTGCACACAAACCATGCATACCACTTGCAACACTCACACTGCCAGTACTACACTGTGGACCATGCCACACATGTCATGAATTGTTACTGCTATGAAGTGCTGAGTCCCACCTTCTAGTTTTGACAGTCCAGAATCCCTTGGGATGAGCAATTCATTCCCTTCATTTTATTGTTGTTACCTAAGCCATCTAGCTCATATAATACAGCTACTTGGACTTTTCCTACACCAGACTTGACAACCACAAAGCCTGTCTGGTGTGACAAGTGAAGGACATGGTTGACAGTCCATTGACTGTAACCAGTGACCCTTGCAATTTCTCTCAAGCTCATGTGGGTGGACATTTTGACCCATTGCTCCTTTGTGGTCTCTGGGATATGGTGTCAATTTCCAGGCATTTCACTTGCTTGTGATGGCAACTCAAGGAGGGGGATGGCTTATGAGGACTCATGCAGGCACGGCACTACTAGTATGATTTGACACCATAGCAGTATGTCCAAGCCATACAAACAAGGCATAGCTCACACCAATGTTTGGCCACCAAACAAAAAGTGCTCTTGTGAGCATTACAAACAAGGTATAGTGTGCACCATTGTTTGGCTGCATTCCAGGACTAAAGAAAAGTGCTTATTGTGTTTGTTGGTCAATTCTGGTCTATCAATTTGGACCTTGTTGTAGCTGCATCCACAAATGAGTTCTGAAAAATACTGTGGAAGTTCTTCGGGTGTCCAGTCCTCGCAGAGTACATGCGCCGTTTCTACAGTTCGGCTATTAGCAATGCCGAATTATTCTCTGACAGTGAAAGAAAGTGTGGATGTGTGAATGCCATGGCACGAAATTGGCATGTTCGAACGTCCATATGCACACTCCACGGCTCGGCGCTTTGCACAAACATGAGGCTGCCACCCACTCTACAGGTCACGTCTAGGTTTCATATCGCTGATTCTGAATAATACATTTCCTTGGAGTAGACCTTCGGCGCTGCGCATATGCTCAGTCCGTAACCACGCGCATCCGATCCCCGGGATAACACGTTTTGTTCGTCGCTACGTGTAACAAGCATTTTGCCCTGTATGATGGGCAGCGCGGACATGCATTCACCATGAAGCAACGTAGATGACCAAAGTGGCAGGCTTGTAGCTATTGACGCCAGGACCCAAGAAGGTTTCTTCAAGGACACGTGGTAAACATGGACTTCGCTAATAATCGAGTGAAGCGAAGACAAAAGGACCCAAATTTGATACCAATTTTGCAAAAGACCTACTAATCAGTAAATTCAGCCAAATTACAGCATGCACATTAGACAGTTTTTGAATGCTCGGCAAACACTGGCGAACATTAAGCGCTTGAAAACCCAGGTTTTTGAACGCTTAGCTTTACTGATGTAGTTATTCGCGTTATTCGCACGACGGTCGCCCAATGCCAACAGCCAACGCTGTTCTCCTAACGGACTTAGGTTTTCAACTGCTGCCCACCGACATAGCAACGATACTATTTCATGCCTTGACATAAAATGGAATGCGATAACAGCGGGAACGCAAGTAGTACTCCGCAATCCGCGCAACAGCAAGGGGGAATCTAGTAAGGTGATAGGATGCAAAGGCGACAAGGTCGACGCAAAGCGCTAATATGAATGGGGGAAGTAATGCACGCAAAGGTATTGAGTATGCAATTGAAACTACGAAGAAGACCGACGCCTTACGCACACCATGCGTTATCCATGCTCCTGTTGGGAGAATTGCTTATTAGTAGGCCACTGGGCGAACATGGTGCGCAAGTGTCTGAACCATCAACTGCCCTTGCAACGTACAATGCGTTCCTACTACCTAACGATGGTCAATTTGGTCAATTATAAGACCCGCGATCTTTTACTGACTTGTCTCAGTGGTCCTCAATATGCGGACGGAGTGGTAATTCCTTCCATCTTTTCTTCAGTGATGTCCCTTTTGATAGATCTGAGCCCGCAGCATATCTGGAGGATGAGATGATCATCGCGTGAGTTCCATCACATATTCTAAGCTGAAAATGAATCACACGTTGTTTCCTGCAGGTTGATCGGGCCCTCAGGGTCAGGGAAAACCTCGGTGAGGTTGAACCCGATGTTGTGAAAAGCACCGCTGCAGCTATGTGATAGTTTATACGCCAGCTCACGGGACACTCCTTGCACCGAACCGCTTCCCGCTTTAATAATCCAACGTCTCGGATAACGGCCACGGCTGTGGACATACGGGGAGTCAATATTACCCTTCTTGACACTCCCGGTATCGGTTCCCTTGCGGATGGCAGACTTTTGTCTGAATATGATATCTTCCGCTTGGTGCGGAATTGGTTACGGAAAACGAGGTGAGGATGTCAACTAAGTGATGAGTCTGTGCCTTGAACTTCAGGCTGTCACAGACGCAGTGACCATCTCGCCGGTATACTGTATCTCCAAAACATGGACGATAGACGACCTGTGCGGCCCGATATCGACTACTTCAGCGGAATATGTGAGGCCAACAACTTCTACTCGTCCGTGGTCCTAGTTGCTACTGGGTGGGATAAGTTACGGTTACGGGGAGGCGGGTGGGCCAAGCTCAGGGAGTATGAAACCAGTTTGTGGAGAGGGATGATCTCTCGCGGCGCAAAGGGGTTTCTCTACACAAACACTAAAGAATCGGCGGAAGAAGCGGTCACTCTAATCACCCACCCGCGCACAAGGGGCTGGTGATTTTATACTCAGGTCTAGACGATAGGTCAACGGCTTCCCGCTAATTCCAATTCGTTACGTTGACGTATCATGGATTTTTTACGTGTTAGGGATTTTATATGCTGTTAATAGAAACTGCACAAGGGGACTTTAGACGGGCCCCCTAACTGCAGAATTTGGTGCGAAATGCATGGATCGTTAAGTATGTGAACCTGTTTCCGATGCAGTCGCCATTCTTTGGGTGTTCTCGCTTCTATCGCAGGCATCAAACACGCCGTCGACGCAAGGCAAGGAAGACAATTGTGCCCGGCGCTTCAACAACACGAGGTCCTACAGTACAGCCTGCGGCCGGCCAAATTTGCTTTATCGCATTTCATTTACCATGTGCCTCTTTCCCGGTAAGCCCCAGGGCCTGCCAGCGTTCTGCCGGGCCCCGCAGACCTACTCCATGATCAATTTGATCCAAGAATTTGAAGGATTGCTCCACACCGGCTCTCAAGATGGTCGACGCTTGCCGTTGGCTTAATTTGATACTCATCGAACAGCCTTGACATCGCATCCTCCAAGCTGCCTCAGGAGGTAACGTCTTCATGGATCCTCTGACGATCCTTTCGGCTTTGGCGACCTTGCAAGCCAATGCCGATGGGGCACATCGCATATTGCTTACTCTCAGCTCTTTTGCGCTGTCTATGATGAAAGCCGAGCAATCCCGTCGCAAAGTATTAGAGGAGGTTCAGTCGTTTCGGATGGTGTTGACTGCTGTGCAGACTCAGCTGTCTGTTGTGACCCACAGGCAAGACTCGGGTACCGTCAAACATCACCTTCCTGCTATAGTGCCTGTAAGGGATTCGCTCGAAAATTGCGACAAGGTTTCGCGAGACCTAGTCCATCAATTGGAAACTACGCATAAATCCTGGCATTCCAGGTTTCTGTGGCCAGAGAAAGAGAAAGAACTGCAGAAGTGGTTGACTACCCTCCAACGCTCTAAAGGCGATATGTCTCTATTGCTTCAGGCTGCAACACTGTGCGTAACGTCGTCGGTGCCCAGCAATTGGTTGGCTGACCACTGTCAGTGATCGTGTCTTGTCCTTGCATGACCTGGTGACCCAGAGGGAAGATACTGAACGAGGTAATTATGACACCTTCGTAGTTTTTGTACACATTGTCATATTTTAATTCGCAGATGTATGTCAGTCTAAGGTTCTAGAGTGGCTTCAATGCATCGATTGCTCAGAAAAACATGCATTGACTCGGAGAAAGCGTCAAGGGTCCACGTGCACGTGGTTATTTCGGGACGAGTGTTTTACCCGTTGGTATGAATCGAGGGGAGGCGGTTTACTCTGGATGTACGGAAAACGTACGGTGTTTCCACATACCTCGTCCGATGGCTTTCCTACTTATGCACGTCGTTAGCTGGAGCGGGGAAGACAGTCATATCGTGAGTTGACCCTCCCTTCAGCCAAGGATCACAGTCACGTGATTGATCTGGAATTTCGGTAAATAGCTCTGCTGTCATAGATGGACTCGAGAAAAGAAACTGTACACTGGGATACTTCTATTGTGACTACCAAACGGCGGGGGATGTCCAAGTTACAGACATTCTTCGTTCGTTGGTCGCTCAATTCTTTCGTCAGTCTGACAAGAATTGGCTGCCCTTGTTCCCGGATGTTCAAGAGCGTCAGTCACGCGGGTTTCCTCTGCCTAGCGATCACGCCATTCTCCTTGACTGGCTGTTAAGGTCCTCTAGGCTTCACGAACGACCAATTGTTGTACTTGATGCCCTTGACGAATGTGAGGACGCATGCGGGAGGGAATTACTCAAGATCATATCTCGGATGAATACTGGGCATCTTTCCTTTTTCTTGACGAGTAGAGATGAACCTCGGGTTCGAAAAGCATATGAAGAGGTGTATAAAGACGTGTTCTTTTTCTCAGCTACGATTTCCCTTGAAGAGAAATGGCGAACTCGGCGCGACGACTTGCATGCTCTCGTCGTTCAAGAGCTTGGTTGTCGGCGCACTCTCAGATGTTTGCCGGACAGAGTTCGTACAGAGATACTGGAACGCTTGGTTGAGAAGTCGGATGGCATGTAAGTCATATACATGGTGCTCGCGCACTCCACATTTGATGCATTGTGCGTAGGTTTCGGTGGGCGCAATGCCAACTCGACAGGCTAGAGAAATGCATAGGGACAGGAGAAATCGATCACGTTCTCAATACACTTCCAGAAGACCTCAACGAAACGTATTACAGAATACTCTCCGCGATTAACGAGAAGCCTTTTTGGAAGCGTGTCGTTCTGCGGGTTCTTTGCTGGCTTGTTGTTTCCCTGCGGCCTTTGCACATCCAAGCAGTCATGGAGGCCGTAAAGATTGAGATTGGGAAGCTTACCATAGACGACGAGACGGGTGTGATAGATGAGGATTGCCTCCTCAACGCTTGCAGTAGCCTTGTGAGCTTGGACGAAAAGACAAGGATACTGTCCTTGTCTCACTTTAGCGTGAAGGTAAGTAATTACATTGCTGAAGTGGAACATATTCAACTACATTTGTTTCAGGAATATCTGACCAACCAACCAACTGTCCGTCTTGACCTACGGGAATTCTACATTTTACCAGCAACCGCACACCAACAGCTCGCCTTGTCGTCGATTACTTATATCCTTGTCAATGACGTTTGCAATCGTCTTCCGTCTCTCCCGGAGTGGCAAAGGTTAATCAGTTACTGCGTCACCAGTGGGCTGCAGCACATCCGATGTATCTCGAGCGACGACGACGACCGATTGCTGTGTTATCTGGACATGTTTCAGAAGAACGTCATGAATTACTCACAGAAGTTCGACAAGCTCAAAGCGTTGGCACGGACGTTATCTGATACTTCCTTCAATGCGCTATTCGATAGCCCCGATTCTGTTTCGTCTATCATACTCCACTTCGGGTCGCCCTGGCTCGTCAACCACTATCTGGACCTCCGTCCCCACGTCATCAATGGTACTGGGGTTGGAAATCCACTGAAGTATGCAATTCAGGGCGAAAGACTTGACGTAGTGCAAGAATTAATGAGGAGGGGACAGGATCTGGTGTGGCCATCTGCATCGTTCAAGGATGGTTCTGTCACTTTCGAAGAATTTGATCCCGTGTCCTTCGCTCTCTCTGCAAATGGGCAGCTCACGCTGCCCTTCGTAGAAAGACTATGTTCCCTGATGCCGATTGTACGAGAGGATATCATCCATCGCATATGCTGTCATGACCACTGGTCCTTCTCACTTATCCATATTCTCCTTGGGCGTGGCGCGGATGCTGGTTATCTGGATGAATGGGGACAATCCACGTTGCACAAATGCATACGTGCATGTGACAGAGAGGAAGTCTGCTTGGAATTAATATTACTTCTTGTTGAAGCAGGTTGCCCTGTTGACGTACAAGATTGGGAAGGACAGACACCTCTGCATATTGCAGCTTACTCTGGATTTACTGCGGTGACCCGTTTTCTCTTGGATCGAGGCGCAGATATCTCTTACACTGACAACCACGGAGTTTCTGTGCTGCACAAGTGCCTTCAAACACATGGCTTCGGAGAAGCTCGGAAGGAACTATTGTTACTTCTACTTGAAGCAGGAGCCTCGGCAGATATTCAGGACTCGGAAGGAGAGACACCGTTGCATCTCGCCGCTTCCCGCGGATTTAAGCTGGCCACACGCCTCCTTCTGGGATTTCAGGCGACTGTCATGCACCTTGATAAAAACGGCCGTTCAGTATTGCACAAGTGCTTCCTATCTTCTGACGGTTGGCAAGGAGATCGTTTTGAAACTGCATGGCTATTGGTCCAAGCGGGCTTTCCCGTCGACTTGCGTAATTCAGCTGGCGAGACATTGCTCCATCTTGTCGCTCGCTCTGGCACTGCCTCACAGATTCGTCTGCTTCTGGGACTGGATGCAGATCCTGCTACTCTCGACAACTGGGGAGCATGTGCCTTACACAAATGCTTGGACCGTGGCGATCAACTTGAAGTCCTAGGTATAGTGGAAGTTCTGGTGGAAGCAGGTTGTCCTATCGATACGCAGGATTCATCTAATGAGACGCTACTACATCTTGCAGCTCGTCGTCGGTTTTTCTCAGTGGTCGAGTTCTTGCTAGGAAGGGGGGCAGATCCCATGAGCCTTGATGGGGATGGAGCGTCTGCGTTGCACAAATGCCTTTATGTTCAGGGCCTCGGGGACACCGTGGAAGTCGTACAAGTTCTGCTTGAAGCAGGCTGCCCCGTTGATGTGCGAAATTCGAAGGGTGAGACACCAGTGCATCTCGCGGCCGGTCGGATGTTTCCCTCGGTCATACGTCTTCTCATGGCATGGGTAGCAGACGTGACATTAGTTGATAATGTTGGCAATTCTGCGTTACACTGGTGTCTCACAACCGCTTCTCGGTACAATGAGGACGCCTGCTTGCAAACGGCACTGCTTCTTGCCGAGGCGGGCTGCCCTATAGACCTGGCGAATTCACTCGGAGAGACTCCCCTACATCTTGCGGCTTCCTCAGGATTCGCTTCTGTGATACGTCATATTTTGGCACGAGGAGCAAACGTTACATCCGTGGATAACAGCGGACATTCAGTTTTGCACAGATGCCTCAGTGCCTCAGCGCTTCAAGAGGATACCTGCGTCAAGTTAACACAGCTTCTCGTTGAAGCTGGCTGTCCTACTTCTGTTCCTAACTTTCATGGGAAGACGCCTATGCACCTCGCTTGCTCTCGTGGACTTACATCGGTCGTGTTGTTCTTGCTGGAGCACGATTCCACGCAAGTGCCACATGACATCATCCTTCATACCAAGGGACTGGCATGCTTTCATCTAGTCCTCGAACGTCGTGCGAATGCGCTGGCAACTTCGATCACCGAGGATACGGCTCTGCACACACTTTTCCACTCGACCTGGCCAGGACACGAAGACGCGATAGAGATGGCACGAATGCTAGTCGATGCAGGTTGTGACGTAAACGCAAGAAATTCAGAAGGCAAAACTCCCCTTCACTACGCTGTCCTTCGAAGTATCCACGCAGTCCAGTTTCTGCTGGATGCGGGGGCACGTCTCCCGAATGACATTATTTCTAGTGTTCTCAGTCATCCGAAAAAATTAGTGGGACATCGGTCCTGCTTTGCTTCTCTTCTCATCCATTTCGATAATCCACTAGTCGACATATTAAGCGCTCTTGCGCGACATGCCAGAACACTCGAACAACCTAACGTGTTCGCGCGCGACGGGAAGGGCCAAAATCCACTACACCACCTATTGCGATTGGGCAGACGGGACTTTCTTACCGTGCGACAGCTCCAAGACATCGCACGAACGTTTGTTGAATGTGGGTGCGATTACCTACTCCCAGACGACGCAGGTTTCACGCCAATTGAGCTTGCTAATCAGCGCGGATACGAGAAGGTTGTCAATTACCTGCTTGATCACGGTGCTGAGCTCACTGGCGCTGAGCACGTTCGTGCTTAGCGCAGGCTGCTATGGGTCCGTTTAGTCGATGTCCCAATGTACTTAGTAGTGATCGCCATGCATCGTAGTGTTCCCGACAATGTTCAAATGTTCCCTCTAAGCAAGCACCAGGTCACCGCAAACAAGCGCCGATGGCAACGTTGACCCCTCATGGCAACCCTCACTGGAACGTTCTGATGCGGGTCCAAGGGTTTAGTTCATGCCTGCGTGCCTCACGGACAGCAGCTGGTCCGAATTGGAAAATGGGGTAATCTGTACTGCATCGTTCGGTTCTTGGGCGCAACGTGGTATTCCAGATACGCAAGCCGTTAATAATTTTCATTGACATCCGCCACGTGGCACTAACACTGCAAAAAAAGCCAGATTATGTTTGTGACGGATGTGGCAAGAACCCTCAGATTTTAAATAGATTCGAGGGAGATCCTGCTGAGGTTCGTGTCCACCTCGGATTTGACTCGGATGGTCTCAATCTTACCAGATTCTTCGGTGGTCCGACGCAGGTTCGACACGGATCCGTCTCATGTAGAATTCAGAGGTTGTAGACGTTTATCACCAGTTATTTAATTGGTATTTGGATGGATTTCCTAATTTGGTATGATAATCGTACCAACCATCCCAGGCCAGCTGGTCGTTCTGCGCCGCTGCGGATCATTCACTGCATGTTCACAACGTCGCACAGCACACTACAGACAAAGAACAAGATATTTTATGCGCCCATAACTGGTTGACTTGGCAATGGCAACATGACACTGAGGATCACATATTGGCAGAGGAATGAGGACAGAGGGGAAAAGGGCGAGAGCTAAGACCGAGCACTTGCCTTTATGATTGGATAGAGCTTGAGAAATAAATGGTTTGTAGTAGAGCTGTTGAGGCTCGTAGAACAGTAAAACTGAGAGTGAATTCACTGAGGGGATATGGTAGAAATCCCCGAGTTTATATACATGTAGGAATGCACACAGACCAGGTGACGCATATGGTAAGTAACCATACTACCTACTAAGTATAGTAAAGAATAGAATAGAATGTTATGGAACAAGTGGAGTAAAGTGATGTCATTGTGGAGTCACTTATAAAGCATGACATCATATGAGTAACAGTCATAGAATAAGCAAGTCTAGAACCAGTAATGAGAAACACCGTTAACTGGTATTTCCAACACTCCCCCTCACTCTAGAACAGTAAGGTAATGAGACCGAGCAATGAGCGATTTGTTTTGAATTTCTGCCACATGAGAGATTTTGTTAATCCATTGGCCTTTTGTTGGTCTGTTTGGATATATTCAATGGCAAAAAGACTATCCTGGACACATTTGCAAATGAAGTGCCACTGGACATCAATATGCTTTGAGTGACCATCTGAGACAGGATTCTCAGCTGTAAAGCAAGCACCCATATTGTCACAGTAGAGAATAGTTTTCTCTGTTTTAAGGTCTAGTTTATTAAAAAGCATATTTAGCCATTTAATCTGTCAGGCAGAGTCACATAAAGCCATATACTTGGCTTCAGTTGATGAAAGCACAATTGTCTTTTGTTTTCATGATCGCCAAGAGATAAGGGAGGTGCCAAGAAACATGGTATATTCAGTAGTAGAATGATGAGTATCCACATTGGCAGCCCAATCAGAGTCAGCAAATCTGAAGATGCGAGATTTGGTCCCAGAATAGTAAAGCACAAGCTTTGGAGTAGAAGCAACATATTTGACAATATGTAATGCTTTTTGTTTGTGATCTTCTGTGGGATTGGCCATGTATTGCAACATGCAAATAACTGTGAAAGCAATATCTGGGCAAGTACCCAAGGCCATATAGAGTAAAGATCCAATTATAGATTGATATTGGGAATGAAGTGAAGAAGAAGCTTGATAGGAAGCTTCGGATTTCTTCGGTTGGTAGCCAGAAGGAAGTGGAGTGTGAACATTATGTGCATTCTCCATTTGGAATTGTTTGATCACCTTTTTGATGTAAGGGATCTGATCCAGGTAGATCTTGTGCTTTGCATGGTTTCTGTGGATCTGTAGACCTAGATATTCTTTACATTCACCTAGATCTCTAGATTCCCATTTCTTCATAAACTCATCTTTCTTTGCTTTTAGTAGTTTAGGATGAGATCCTAAAAATAAACCATCGTCAACATAGACAAGAAAGATGACCATGCCTGCATTGGATTTAAAAATATAAATCCCTGCATCCACTTTAGATCTAATGAAGCCCATGTGAAGTAGGGAAGCATGAAGGGCTTTGTTCCATGCTAATGCTGCTTGCTTCAATCCATGGAGAGCATGCAACAACTGATAAACCTTGTGCTCTTGACCTTTAACTTTGAAGCCTTCAGGTTGTTCCATATAAATTTCTTCATCCAAACTGCCATAGAGAAAAGCAGTTTTGATGTCCAAGGTGCTCATTTCCCAATTTTGTTGAGCAGTGAATGATAGAAGAATTCACACTGTCTCAAAACGAGTGACTGATGAGAAGGTGTCTTCAAAGTCAGTTCCAAATTTTTGTGTGAAACCTTTGGCCACAAGACAAGCTTTATAGCAACCATTGCTTTTTATAGTGAAAACCCATCTGCATTTGACTGGTTTGCAATCTGGTTTTGGATCCATGAGAGTCCAAACATTTCTCTCCTCGATAGATTTAATCTCATCCTTCATAGCATCAAACCATTTCTTTTGGGGTTCTGGATTAAGTTTTAGGATGTCTTTGTAATGTTCTGGAGATTCCTTGACATGTGTGGCAAGAAGGAATTCAAAGGTATTTGTGAAATACCCTTTTTGGTCTTCTTCTTCTTCTTCAATGCATGCAGTTTGAGAAGGACCAGCTTCAGGTTCAGGTGGAGTAGTGGATTTGGGTAAAGGAGTTAAGGGAGATGTAGGAGGATGTGAAATCCATTCCTGAGGAACAGGAGGAGCCTGTGGTCTTTGAGGTGACAGAGGTCTCCTTTCTTCTGTTATGACTCTTTGTTGTTCCCTAGTATTGTGAGCATGTTGCTCAGCATTCCTAATCCACTCCTGAGCTGTGTCTCTATTATTGTGAATATCTCTTTTGATTTGGACTGGAGGTCTAGCTCCATAAATATTGTCTGGTTGAGTAACAGGGATTATTCTGTGTTTAGGATGAGGTTCCCTTTGTTCAGCTTGTTCCAGGTGTGCCCTTCAAAGATTTCTACTATCACCAGGAACTGGATATGGTTGGTGAGGGTGTTGAACAAGATTGGGAGGAACAGCAGGTGCTCTGTGTGATCTGGGAGGAGGTATAGCTGGTCTGTTTTGTTGTTGACCACCCTGCTGTGGGTTTGGATTATAAGGAGGTTGTTGTGGATTCTGTGGTTGGATTGGATGAGGTCCAAGAATGGGAGGATCAATCCCAAAATCTGGTAGGTTTCCACCAGAATCGCTAGAACCAGATGATTGGTTGTCATCAGAATCTGGGTCACTTGAGGTATCAGATTTTCTTTGTCTATTATCCGAACAAGAACAGAATGGCAAGGAGTCTTCTACAAACTTGGTGGTACAAGATAAAATGACCTTATGGCCATAAAGAAATCAATAGCCTTTTGTTTTTGGTTTGTATCCTAAAAATATCATTTCGATTGCATGTGGATCCAATTTATCTTTTCACTGTTCTTTTGGAACCCAAACATATACTTTGCAACCGAATGTGTGAAAATAAGAAATATCTGGAATTTTGCCAGTGAAAAGTTCAGCTGGTGTCTTGAATTGAATCCTTTTGAGCAGTGTTCTGTTGTACACATGGAGTGCACAGTCAAAAGCAAAGTTCCAATATTTCTTTGGAATGCATGCATGATGACAAATAGCTCCAGATTTCTCCAGGATAGTTCTATTGAATCATTCTGCTCAACCATTTTGTTGTGATTGGTCAGCTATAGAAAGCTGATGACCAATTCCTCTTGAAGTGAGGAGTGCTTTGAAAGCATTTCCCATGAATTCTCCCCCTCAATCCAAATGGAGAGTACCCAATTCATAACCAAGTTGGCATTGCATAGCAAGAAGCCAATCAGCAAAATGTTGGTATGTGTCTGATTTATTCTGCAAATAAATGCAGAAGCCAAAGGAAGAGTAGTCATCAAGTAGTGTTAAAACATACTTGGAGCAAAAGTAGGATTCAATGGGAAGTTCTAAGAAGTTGGCATGAACGAGTTTAAGAGGATGAGTTGCACATTTCCAGGATGGCTTGAAAGATTCAGAGGCCATTTTTCCCTGTGCACAACCCTTGCAGGACTGAATCCCATGTAAGGGAATATCAGGAAGACCCAATTGACGTAGGTGATGCATTATGTTGTTGGCGGGATGTCCTAGTTGATTATGCCAGAGTGTTTCAGCATCTAATTTGACCATTGGGCAAAGGACCAAAAAAGCATTGGAGGGTGGAAGCAGAACTCCCACAAACCAATGTAACAGTGAATTAGGTGAAGCTAATCATGCTTCAACTAAAATCCGGCTGTCAGGTGTTCGGATTACTTCATTGTATGAAGTTGCTTCCCTTCCATATCCCCTTTCTAGAAGCATATTTTGAGAGCATAATCTCTTCGAAAATTGTGGGCTGTAAACAACATTTTCCAAGGAAAGAGTGGAGCCATTTTCTAGCTGCAACACTACAGTTCCTTCACCTATAATATTGACTCTTTGTTTTCCTGCAGTATTAGCTAACTGTGGAGTGGTAAAAGCTTGAAATGACAAAAAATCAGAGCAATATGGAGTCACATGATGTGAAGCTCCAGAGTCAAGCATCCAAATAGACTTGCCTTTTGGTAGTGTGATGTTGGCTGACATGTCACATGGGTAACAGTCAAAAGCATCATATTCATTGCGGTCGAATTTGCCAGGGTGATAACCACTGACAGAATTCTCCAGGTTAAAGTCAAAGTCCAATACATCAAGACAAATAAATGGATGAGGGTGAATATAAGTCCTCAGATTTGGTACACTCACATGAAATTCTGCTAGTGATACTGTAACTCCTCTGCGAGATTTTCAGGAAGACTTGGTAGAATGTCTGTCTCCTTGAACAATCTGTGAGACATCATCTGCAGAATTCCTCTCTCCTGCCACACCTGCACTAGCCAAGCTGGTAGCTCCCACTCCATCCTTGGGTTGGATGGATGGGCTACATACAGCCCCAGTTCTTGACTCAGAAGAGGGAAATGGAATCCTCCTCGATAGAGGATCCAGGCTCTCCCATTGTAGGGATTCCAGAAGGGATGAACCCATTCTGAAACCCGTCGAGGCTGAGTGATAGGAGCACAGGCAAATAGTGCATAAGCAAGGAGAATTAGATCTTAGTATGTTGACACAAGGAGTCACTGACTCAACTTCAGTAATGAAGGAGTTCTGAATCCCCTCCTGATACCATTCCAAGAGTGTACCATCTGGTTGAATAGGTAGTGTCAGAACATGTCCAACATGTTCCATGGCCATTTCAATATCCTCAGCAGTTAACTCAGGAGAAAGTTCCCAAGAAGTGAGAATAGTATAGGAACCGAGAGTGGTTTCCATATCAGGAGAAGTGGTAACAGGTGGTTGATCCGGAGAATATTCCAGAGATTGACAGCAGAAATTAATTGCATCAATTTCTTAAACATCAGAGGGGTAATTTTCCAGGACTTCTTTGATAGATGCAAGATTAAACTCCTCAGCACCTTGTCCAGGAATGTCAAGCTCATTGGCTTGGGCCCTTCCTTTGCCCTTGCCATGGTGATGATTTTGGTTTTGTCCTCAGTTGGATGAACCACCCTGCTGATTGTTTTGGTTCTGAGGGTAAGGCTGATAGGAGTCTCCCCCTCGTCCCCTATTTCCATGTCCACCACGTCCACCATGGCCATGAGAATTACCACCACCATGATGGTCTTGAGTATTATGCAAGCCCTTACAAATATTGCAGAGGGGCAGTTTGTTCATGCAAGATAAAAGGGTATTTGATTCCCTTTTGATAGTAGTAGAGGAGGAGCCAGAGGCTTCTCCAATTTGTCTTGGTAATAATGACTGTCTGGAACAATGTGACCATAATTCTTTCATATGAGGGATAACCTTATCAGGTTCAAGTTGTGCGGGATCGATGGATGACAAGATATTTGTGGGAGCTTGGTCCCAGGAGGCTGTCATAGAATGGACAAGGAGTAGTGACTTCATTTTATTATCCAAGGTAATGCCTTGACCAGAAATGGTCTTGAATAGCATATTGATCTCAGCAATTTTAGCCATGAGATCATCCTTGGGTTTGATTTGAATTTTGAGGAGTCACTGAAACTCCATAAACATTGTCATGGTAGATGGTTTGCCATATTTAGCCTCGAGGTCATCCCATTTTAACTTTGAAGTAGCATGGGTGTTGACAGAGAGAGCGATCATAGGATTGCAGTAAAGGGTGATGCACCCTTGAGCATGAGAGTCTGAAGTTCTCCAGACATGTGCTTCATCTGTGTCAGCCAGTAATGCTTCAACTCCAGAAATGATCCCCCAAACCCCTAAGGTTTGAAAGTATGCCTTCATCATAACACTCCAAACTGCATAGTTCATCCTGTTGAGCTTCAGGATGTTCTTTCCAAGACCTCCTTCAGAAGACATTCTAATAGATGTCAAGGATTAGATGGTCATATAGGAAAGTTTTTCATGGATTGGTGAGTCCAGGATTGAAATTATCTTGGAGGATAGCACACATACACTTTTGGCATTTGCATGTGCAGGATTTTTGTCCAGGCCTGTTCCAATGTTTCCATGGTGATCAGTATTTTATTTTTGGCTCTGGTTCCATGCCTTTCTCAGCATAATGCCAATCAGCGATGTGAGAATTCCACTGAACATTGTACTTGAGAAAATCAAAGCACAAGTCAGGGAAGTAATGGTAGGAAAGAAACGACCACCCCATTTCATGAAGTCCATGGGGGTTTGAAAATCCTAACCATTCAGGCTGACAAGAATATGGAAAAGGGAACCAGCCATAAATGTGATTACTGTATTCTCTAGAAGTTAAAATTTTGAAACGATTATAGGAACTATCTAGAGCAGGGTTGAGAGATCCATCAGGATACTCTAGGAACTGGCCAGCAGATGCATACAGTACGTCCATGGTACTGGGGAGAGGATAGCAGGCGGTGAGTTTCAGCAGCTGTGCGAGACCTTGCAAGAGTGTTGGCAAGTAGTCCACAACATCTGGGTTTGATGTAAGATGACCCAGTGTCACAGGCCATTGCACATTCAAGATCAGCCAGAACTGCATTTGTTCCTGGCCAGTAAACAAATCTTCTGTAACTGGTAGAGTCAAGGTACCAAATAGTACCTCAAGTCTTGTCGTAACCAGTTCTGGTTTCATCCAAATCTCCACATGCCTTAAAGGCATTGATGAACTCCAATAGTTGGAGGTTGAAGAGATGACCACTGGGTCAACGTTTGTGGAAGTAGAGTGGGATAGAGTCAACATCAGTGATTCCTTCTCGCCAAAGCCCTCTGTAATGGCCTTCCAAATACTCATGCCAAACCCTGAGAGGAGGGACAAGCTCCCTGAAGGGGTTCCCTGAGACATAGAGAGGGTGGCAGTTGTAGTAGAGGTAGACAAATGTGTCATGAGTAATTGTGGAGGCTGGAACAGTCCAGAGGGCAGGATCTTCATAGGTTAGACTAGGAAGGTCACAACCATTGAAGTTAGCGATGGCATGAGGCAAGGAAAGGAAGGAGATTTTGGGGGTGAAGTCGGTAAGGTAGCCATGGAATGCAGTATGGACTCCAGGAAGTTTGAACAGCATGTTGAGGCCTGGATAAGTTGGGAAGCCATCCCAAGTCACCTCAATCTGGGAGAGAGGGACATGGGCTAGCAAAGGTTGCAGGCACAAAAAGAAACTCCTGCTACTAGGGACTGCATATCTCCAGTTGGAACACTCTCTAACATATAATGCCTCCATATATTCCACAACTTTCTTCACATACTCCTCTCTCCACTTATTTCCCTGATACATGCCGTCACATGTGTGAGTGGCAGTGATTTCGGTACACTTTGTGATAACAAGAGACATGCTGAAAGAAAGAAGCACATAAGATTCCATTCTTTAAAGTAAATTGAACTCAGCAATGTCATTGTTGACAGCAAGATTGACCTCAGCAATCAAGGCATTAGCCTGAGCGAGAGTGTCACCTAATGCCAACATGAGCTCCAGAGGAGGAGTTGGTTCACAGTGAGGTGGAGGCAGATTGGCACCTCCTTCAACCATGTATGGTGGAATGGGATCGAGGTCGGCTTCATCATCATGATCAGGAATAGCATGGAAGAGATAATTGGGAGGCAGAGCCTCAACCATAGGAGGGCAAAGACCATCACAGATGAGGCAAAGATCTGCTCCAATGGCAGCAGTGATGCACACTCTTACCCAATAAAGGTAAAGATCACACCAGATAGGTCCAGCTAGAGCAGCAACCCAGAAAGTGACTGAGGCCACATACAACTCCCTAAAAGATCCATATCCTCCAAGTGATAGGTAGAAAATGGTTTGATAAAAAGCTGCAAGAAGCGAAACAATGAAAGTAACTAAGCTCCATCCTAGTGCATCTAGGCCATCGAATGGCATGCTGATATGGCCATCACCAGAGATCAGTAAATGCTCATAAGACAATAGCACACTGACAGTTAGACATCGGGGCTCATAACCTATTGGCAGAGGAACAAGGACAAAGGGGAAAAGGGCAAGAGCTAAGACCAAGCACTTGCCTTTATGATTGGATAGAACTTGAGAAATAAACAGTTTGTAGTAGAGCTGTTGAGGCTCATAGAACAGTAAAACTGAGAGTGAATTCACTGAGGGGATATGGTAGAAATCCCCAAGTTTATATACATGTAGGAATGCACACAGGCCAGGTGACACATATGGTAAGTAACCATACTACCTACTAAGTATAGTAAAGAATAGAATAGAATGTTATGGAACAAGTGGAGTAAAGTGATGTCATTGTGGAGTCACTTATAAAGCATGACATCATATGAGTAACACTCATAGAATAAGCAAGTCTAGAACCAGTAATGAGAAACACCGTTAACCAGTATTTCCAACATCACAGGCTCTCTGTGCGTACTATCACCCATAATCATGAGTAACCTTCAGTGTCTCGATGTGGCAGTTTCTGCTAGCGAGCAGCTCGAAAAAATGTTTCCTGAATACAAATAGAAGGCTGAGAAGTATATTCAGGTCCTCTATAATGAAAACAAGGTGTTAAAATTCAACGTTACTCACCTGATATTGGCTGAAAACGAAACCAACAAGCAGTCAAATTGTCTTGAATAAGATGTTGCTGTGCTTTGACTGGAGAGCTGGAGAGCTGGGTGAGCCAGTGAATGTGGATGGTCTTGTGAAGGTCGTAAAACATATGCGAGCGACCGCTGGGTCCTGGGTCCTGAGTATGAGGGCAGTGGTCATAGATAAAATTATCCACTGACAGCTAGAAAAGGCGCTGTAGGCGGGAAGTATATGCAAACGGCAGGTGAGTACCAAAATGCTGATCAGAAGCGAAAGCACACCCAGGAAGACGATGACTTTGGAGATGGTGAGGTTGAGGTGGTTGAAACAATTCTGGGTCGTGCACAAATGAATCTCCACATGCAGTCTGTGAGTTATGGATGATATCCAGGATACAAATGAAACAAACTTACACATAAAAAAGAAATGAATGCACACATTACCCCTAACATTTGGAACATTGTTTAACAAGTCGCCTTCCGGTGGTAACGACCTGTCAGTGAGTTTGGGAACACATGGTTCGTCGGTGCACTCACAGCTAGTTCTAGATTGGAATCATTCTTGCAATGTCTTCGTCGTGTGCGTGTACCCATCAGTCATGCTTGTGCACTCCGAGCAAGTAGTACATGGATTGGCACTAGAGTCCTTCTCTTCTATATCTCCTGATCAGTTTTCAGAATATGGTAGCACAATGTCTGCTCTCCATTGATCTCGAATTGTTGGCAATTCACAACGCTTGATGTTGACATGCATGTCGATCAGTGTGCAACTGCGCAGGGGACTTGGATGCGCTCTCGCAACCAACTTGATCATACGAGAGATATAAAATTATGTAACATTATTATTGCGTCTAAGAGTAGCCCAGCAAGGTCCTGAGCAAGGATCTGAGTAGAATCTAGCAAGGATCCAGAGGTCCTAGAGAGATTCTGCACCATGACGGACTGAGGAAGGATGGGTGTAGAATTTCTGACGAACCTCCAGATCCGTGGTAAATTCTCGAGTCACATAGTTTGGGTTTTTTTTTGCAGTGTAAGCCGAACAAACCACACGCAGCTCGAGTTTCGTTGAACCATGACCCACGTGAAAGTGGTTCCTAGCTGGCCCAGAAGAGAAGGCCAGAGACATTTGCAAGTTGTAGCTGGGGATCCGGAGTCCGGGACCAATCAATGCACGATCGGTTCCGCGGGCTGCGAGTTTCCCCAGTGGCGAGGGCTTAGCGCACAGATAAACACTCCACCTCGCAGAACCAGTGCTCAAGGAATCTATGGAACCATGCCTTCAGGTCTCAGCAATGCGGCAAGCTTCTGTCACCTGCATGGCGTAATGAAACGAAATGTGCTGCCACCACTATGCTGCAGGGCCCTGCTCCAACGTAATTCGGATTGTTACCGAATCACCAGGTAGTTTACATAGACCAGCTATGGCCAGTAAGGAGAATGAAGCCAGGCAGATACAAGATAGTATTAGTGTAGGCAATGCAAGTATGCGAATACAGACTATTGTTGGGTGGAAGTGATGAATACTTGGATATAACCTGAACAGTCGGGGTAATTAGTGCAGGTGTGCACACCGTGAAGTGTGCCGGCTATATCTCTCGAGCTGCAGTACGCAGTTCGTCCGCAGACTTTGCATACTATGGTGATCCGTCAGATTGTATCCCGCTTTCCCGTAATTGTTCGTACTCACCGCGTTACAGTACAGCCTTAGAGGTAGCAGGGTGCGTCTCAACAGGGCCCTGACATTGTTATCCAATTCCGTCCTTGTTCTCATGCGGTCAATTGCATCTTCCAACTCCCTATTGTCGTGGATGATTGGGGTCCACCAGTCTTCGACAACTTCCATGTCGCGGGCAATTGCTCTCATAGTCTCAACAGCACCGCACGCGAACTCTGACTTCATGTCATGAGTGCCCAGATTGACATGGATATAACTCACCATGAAGCTTTTTCGCATTTCCATTAAAGGCCCGAAACTTAGGCTTACGCAGATTGTGAACAACGTCGCCGATAGCCTGCAAAAAAAAAAAAAGGTCAATCGCTTCATGCGTAAATTGTAAGTGGCTTACAAAATCCATGCTTTCCCGTGCCTCTGCCCAGACATTTTGGGCCTGCACGGGAAGATCAGGAAAATCTTTCATACTTCGTTGCAGGTGCTGGATGCTGCCGGAGTCCAAAGTTAATTGCAATGTAGACCGCCGTTGCTGCACGAATTTAACACTGCTTTCTAATTCGTGGGCGAAGGTTAGGATCCGAGGGTTGAGATACGTTGAAACATTAGAAGCTTTCTTATACTTGACCTGCTTTAGGAGGGTGGCACACTGAGCGATACTTCCACGTTGAGGCGGTGGGCAAAGAAAGTTGCAATTCTCCGGTTCCGGCGAAGGACGTCTATCATTCCTAGCATCCTCTGGCTGCACCGAATCATATTCTGGAGGGGCACTATCACCGAAGTGAGGTTAATAGCCTTACGAGCATACAAACATGTGAATACTTACTCCACCACACCCCGTTTCAGATCGTCAAGCTGCTTGCGCAACCGTGCGACCTCCATCTCCGCTTTACTCTTCTCCACCATCATCTCTCTCCTCATCTCCGCCATTTCACGCATCATCTTTTCTTGCAATTCACATATTTCCTTTTTGTGCTTCTCCAAAAGCGCATTGATAACGCCGCGAAGCTCAGCACCCGCTGCGGTCTCCTCCAGAGGCTTCTGCTCTTCTACGAGCTCGCGAACAATTTGAACGGTTGTGGATTCCTTGCGTAGAAGGTAATCGATAATATTCGATGCAGATTGTGGTGTTCCATCATAACGTTCCAATACAGCACCCTTGTCCAGTAGCGGCTTGAAAAGATTATGCCCCGATCGCAATTCTTGTTCGCGTTGTTGTCCCTCTTCCGGTGTGACTTTGTCCCACATCGTCGTGATGATGGAAACGTTCTTCAGTGAATCCTCGCCACAAAGTTTGTGGAACATTCTAAGATTATTTTGCGACTTGCCTCCCATGCGAGTGTCAACGATCCGGTGCACATAAATCAGACCAGTAACTCTTGACATGGTTCCCCGATACCTAAAACAAAAATTATAGGGTGTCCGTGAGTGGACGGCTCTGAAAGATATTAAACTTACTCTTTCTCCAGGAAAGTCGCAATCATTTTGAGGACATCAGTATCAGTCAGTCCTTCACGGGAATCGTCGAAACCAGGAGTGTCCACCAGCTTGATTTTGACACCATCGTTGTTCACCCACTGGATGGGTTGAATCTCGCTCGTTTCAGACTCGAGGCTATGTCCAACATGGATACGACTGGACAATGCCGGCGGGACTGCGTTGCGGACAAACTAAAAATACCAAAAATTGCAGTCAGCCTCAACTGCATCGCTATTAGAATGTGGTAGGTCTTACTGAGGATTTCCCCGTTCCTGTGGGGCCCATAATGCTGTTCCAAAGTTCAGTCTCCATGGATGAAGCCTAAGATGCGAAGCTGGTACACTTACACGATCACTCGTTCATTAGCCATGGTAAAGCAATGTGATGATATAGTGACTTGGGTTGGGAGTTGATGGCCGGAAAGCACAGTTGTATATATATTGCATCTCTTATCAAGGGGTAGTGTCTTCCTCCGCTGGTATCGTGGAAATGACGCTACCTGACGCTACCTGCCAACCTGCAGGTTTGTGCGTGGCGAACGTTGAAGATAGGGTTACAGACAAAACTTCCGATATCAGCGCTCATTCGAATGATTAGCGCTTGGATGACACTAGCGTTCAAGCGCTCAAGCTTGGATGTCATCATGCTGTGGGTTTGTGTGTGCTTCGAAGATGTCCTTGCTTGTGATCAGATTCCGATCATTGCAGGAGATCGCCGAGATGAAGTTGACGCATGGCACACGCCACGATGTGCCAGTATAGGGTGATCAATCTCCACGCAATGTGCAGCGCGGCAAAGTTCTCCTTGCTTGGGCAACGTGTGCGGTCGAATATGTTTCCGTGCTATATAACCAATGGTCGTCGGCGACGACCTTTATACCCCGACCCTCAGACCTCCAGTTTATCATGTCAGTTAAAACAATTGCGTAAGTTGAAATGTGCGTTCGATTGCATTCGAGCTAACAGTCGGTACAGAGTTATGGGTCCCACTGGATCCGGAAAATCCACGGTAGGCATTCCAGCCTGAGGTGCTAAGGATACTCGTCAATAAACGCTGTTAAATTTTCAGTTTATTAACAGTTTTGTCCCGCCGGGATCGTCTAGTGTCATCCGGATCGGACATAGCCTACAGTCAGAGACGAGTAGGGTTCAGCCAATCGAGTTGGACAACGGCAATGGTATCAGGTTTAAACTCGTGGATACTCCTGGCTTTGACGACTCCCGAGAGGGGATTACCGATATCGACGTCCTATCCATGATCGCAACATTCCTAGTGTAAGAGTGTGACATAGTTTTGTTTTGCGTTCGCTGCTGACACGTTTGCATTAGGCAGGAGGAGAAGCGTTCCATGCTTGCTGGTCTCATCTACATGCATCGGATAAGCGATACCAGAATGGGAGGTACTGCGCGACAGAATCTCAGGATGTTTCACAAGATTTGTGGACAAGATTCTCTGAAGAATGTTGTCATCGTTACGACGATGTGGGACAAGGTTTCACCAGAAGATGGGAAGCGCCGCGAGGAAGAGTTACGGTCCAGTGAGACCCTATTCAAGCCCTTATTAGACGAGGGCGCTGCTATGTACCGCCACGATGGCACACCGGCATCTGCATCGGCTATCATCGATCACCTCCTATGCACACAGGAGCGTATGACCACTCAAATCGTTCATGAGCTCTTATACCAGCAAAGAACTCTAGAAGAGACTACAGCGGGAGCCGAGATCCAGAGTGAGCTCCGTGCTATCTTGCAGAAGCACACTGCAGAAATAAGGGGCTTGGAGGAGGAATTGAAATCAGCGACAACTGCCTTGACTAAAGATGAAATAGCTCTGCAGAAGAGGGACCTGGAGCTGTCAACGAACAAATTGAAACAGCAGCTTGAAGATCTGAAGCGTCGCTCTGGCACTAGTGACCAGTAGTGAGTTCAAGTTTTGTCCGTTCTCGATAAGAGCTGACAAAGTGATTTAGTTTTCTGCCGACCAGGAGCTCAAGTGCCAATTTTGGTCACCACCATCCAAGGGGAAACGAGTACGCATTTTTTTTTGCCAAAGGACATTATAACCGAAATAACCGAATTGTCCCAGAGTTTACGCCCCGCATGATTTTCGTGGCTGTCCTTGCTACTGGAACGATCCAATGTGGGGAAGGCCTCTACCGCCTGCAGTAGCCCCTCTTCTTGTTTCCCAAGCAGATTATATTACGAACTGTACCCAGCTCCTCCACTTGGCAGACCGCATCCCGAGTATCCGCAAGATGATGCCTACCCGCGATGATATAGTGAATTACACAAGCACTTGGACTTTGAGTTTCGCTAGCATCATAGGGAACAGTGTTGATAACGCACAGCATGGAATTGATAGCTTGGGGCAGTTGCGAAACCCACGTCATCTGCAGAACTTCGCGAGCCACTTTGCAGATACCACGAAGGATACTGAACGCAGTTGGAGAGACACACACATAACCATGGCAAAGGTAAGCTCTGCTACAACGTTCTGCGCATCCATATGCTGATACTTTGTTGGAAGAAATGCGGCGAGTACCGGGCCGCTCTACTCGCAGAGCAAAGAACTGTGCTAACCATGCTAGTGCCTGGTGGGAGGAAATACTTCAGTACAAGACGTCTATGTTCGGTTGAGTCGTATAGCTAACTAATTTAAACAGGTGTTCTGCAGGCGATTGTCGGAGTCATGAAGTTGGTGCTCGCGGAGATGAACTGTACAATTGAGTGGTGGACGAGCATTAGCGATCGAGTCCGAACGTGGGGCGACGTTACCCGTCAGCCGATATCAGGGCATGGCTTCAATGACTTTGTCAGGAGCGACTTGTCATCCGTCATCCGCGCTCTAGAGTCGTATTGTGGGGCGGTGAGTTCCAATTCGAGGGTTGTCGACAAACTTTGTAACTGACATTGCTAAACACCTAGTATCGAAATCTTTCCCAAGAGCTACGTGGGTCAATTCAAAGTATTGAGAAAGACCAAAGTTATTGTGAAGTAGATGAGATGCAAGCTGCTTCGCTCCCGACAACAAATCATCCGGTCATGGCTACATCTAGTCACTCAAAGCTGAGACGGCATTATTCCCCTCGCTCCCGGCCATCGCTCCCAGTCGGAAGGAAGGAACTACTTACAACTTCAGATTCGAGTCTTACTCTTTGAGCAATTCTTGTTGATTTGTTATTTATCGCCTGGCATGTGTAGTATACTATAAGCATGGTTGATATTAGTGTTGACTTCATCAATCACCCTAACAGAGGAGCGACGTGAGTAGGATAAAATGTGACACGCCTGCGAGTCTCGAATACGAGGCCACTGAACACATACTGACACACTAGTCGAACCGAAGTCCATACCGCCGAGAATGTATTAAGAAGAGCTACGGAGTATCAATGATGAGCGTGTCGGGAGGTATGTCATGACATTTGTGAACACAGCAGATCCACCTAGCATCCACATCAAATGCTTTGGTCTGCCCATCGAACGATTCATACATACTTGCAATGCTAAGCAAAGTACAGTCAGCACTTGTGGAGAAGTTGTAGTGCACAGGACGTACGAACTAAAGGCGAGACACTGCTGAAACGTTATGGTACGACGTCCAGACAACGAACAGTGGTCATGAAGACCCCACTGGTGGGCTACGTACGTTTGAGAAGTTGTGAGAGGGCAACGATCACGGTCCGTACGTGTGATACCGCGAGAGGGGCATGGTAGATAACTCGCCTGAACAACGATAGGAGTATAGAGTCGGCTACGGCAAAGTTAGAGACAGAGATCGTCATCGCAAAAAAAAAAAAATAGCCAGCCATGGCACGGGCTTACCAGGTGGTCGATGATGAGGGGAACATGGCAACGACGATGCACCAGGGGTAGTGCCTCGACTGAGTTGAATGGTACGTGAGCTCTTTAGCGGCGACTGGCAACTCTGATGAAATGATATCGTGTCTGGCAGGGCCACTACACCCCATTCCCCTCGCTGTCGCTGGTACTATATACTTCCGTTTCGGTCCCTCATCGTCAACGTTCCCATCCCATCTAGATCTAATGCCATAGCGTGACAATGGCATCGTCACCACGTTGCTCGAAGGCGACGAGTCACGACACCTTTCCCTGGGGTTAATAAAGACTTAGGATGATGTCAAGAGTGCACAGTTCCCGACATACATACTTAAAAAAACAAGTCCAAAAGAGCAGGCAAGTTGCTAAAAAAAATGCGTTCATTAGTATCCAGAATTATTTTCCATTTGCAGCTAAAAGGGCACGGTCGCAGCGGCGGTATAAGCAGAGGCAAAAGATGTCCAGGATGCCAGAGAAGCAAGGTTACGAGATGCCCGACTCGAGGTGGCGGCACAGTGGTAACAGATGCAACCCAGTACTGGCAACAGGTGCCCCATGGTTGGGTAGATACACATAACTGGTAAGAGACACCAGAGGTGGCGACGCAGGGGCAACAGAAATGTGGACAAGCCTCGAAGCAGCTTGTGAGCTGACGATGAGGACCTCTCGCGAAACCGTTGCTGAACCCGACAAGGTAAGTGCTGATTTCGGATTTCGGACACCTCTACTCTGCCTTACCAATCTATGTCGCCGTTTCTGGGGTGGACCTCTTGCGATACAGACACAGGTAAATGAGGTGAGTTAGCTGAATGCCTTATCATCTGTAACCTGTACTCAACCCTTGGTTAGGACTGGTGTATTACGCGTTTCGTCGTCATCCTCATCATGGCTGTCGTCGTAATGGGAACATCATGGTGTGGGTTGCGAAGCAATTCTGGTGATATCGGTTAACTCACTCAAACTTGCTAAGACGGAGTTATGCCGCTCCCGCCAGTAGAAAGGAAGGGACCACCTACGACTCCGGATTCGAGTGTTGGTTTACCATCCTGACGAGTCTTGTCCCGTGACCACATGTAACGCGACTCAGACACGCGTTTCAAACTCGATACGATGCCATCCAAAATATCAGTCAGGGGCATCCGCGCTATTCCTTCAGCCAAGAACGGAGACGATCACAGCGCTCAATCATTCAAATCAAGCAGATTGCAGGATACCGAGGACCAGGAGTTAGAGTACGTATCACGATTAACCCGAGACAGATGTTCTGCGACAGATCAGGTTGTACGCCAAGGCTGCCGCCGAGTTCAAAGGTGCATGCCAAGTTTTTCTCGTCAGAGTCCGATCTATTAACTCAGCTTGCGTAGTCTCCTGGCAGAAACATAAACAAGAAAGGGAGAATAAGGTTTTGCAAGCTGTGCGAACTGAGCTCAATGGATATGTTAGTGGTCTCACGAATGAATCTCCATTTCGCCAATCTGACCCCAGCACAGTTAAGTGGCAAACGCGCTGCGATGGAGGAAGTCACCGTTAAGATGTAAGTGCATATATGCGCATGAATTGTCATCGGGAGTCTAACTCGATAGGACCACACGTCAGCGAACAAGCCTATCAAAATTACCTTGCTCAAACCACAGTCATGGAAGACAAGATACGTGCTGTGATGGTAGCCATCGTTGAGAAACAACAGAAATTACTTGTGAGCGGTTACAGTCGCGTTTCATGTCGACTCACAGTCACTTGCGATCGTAGTCGTTGGCAGTCCAGAAACACCAGAAGGTTATAGAAGTCGGTCAAGATGTTGAAGCAGCCCAGACAGAAGCGTTGAGACATAGTCAAGACTGCGTGTAAAGGTGAGTGTCTCAGGAACTACCGATCAGAATTCGCCATAACACTTCATCATGCCAGATTACATCGCATTGGAAGATGTGCTGAGTGCAGAGCGTGACTGACCAGTTGTTTGGCATGCAAGTTGAGGTCATTCATGTCCGACTACGTCATGCACTCGTCCTGTACAAACGAACAGAATTTTTAACGCACCTACCTTGTAACGAAACGGTGCACTTTGGAGCTCCAACGAGAGTCATTATCAGTGGCATATATGTCAAGTCCCTGGACCATAATCGCGACGCCTGTACATGGATGCTATAAGGATGACAAGTGAATGAGGAGAACATGGTGTGGTAGCCATAGTGCGATCCCTAGTAGGTCTGTCTTTTTACTTCTGAGCAACCTTCTGTTGCTGTTGGCTCTTGATGACCTTCTTCACTATCTTGGCTTCCTCGACCAAAAATGCCCGCAGAATGCTTGAAGGCGAAGAATTGAGACCACAAAGAAGAACAGGCGGATCAAGTTACTCACCGAGATTTGACACAGTCACCACACCGCGAGCCACCGTATGCCCGTCGGACAGTCTTTATGCGTTTCGAGACGGTAGCGTATTGGCGCGGCCGGAGAGCAGGTACCTGTTACATCCGTACCGGAAGAAATCCAATCGTTCACAATTCAGCACATATAGGTGTGATTTTGACATACACCTGGGAGACCGATCCCGCAATCACCGCATTTGGGTTGTGTGGGGATCTTCTTGAGGTGGTGGTAAACGAGACGGCCACCGGGAGTCTTGACCACACGCCGGCGGTTGGAGGTGGTGTTGTAGGGCTGGCGTTTACGGAGGGTCACACGTTGGGCCATTTGATGATCTGAGTAACATCGAATTTAGTGTCCAAATTCCGGCCGTGAACGCTGGGACCTACAGTTTTTGTGTCTGCACAGTGCATTTCAGTCCAATCTGACGTGGTTGCAAGCATGCTCGGACGTACCTTGTGTCTTGAGGATCGTGAGCGACGGCGCCGAGGGTGGAACGGGGCAGGGCTGTGGCTGAGAGATATTGTACAGTACTTCGGCAGTTGCCGCTGCCATCCGTTACATAAGCAACTGGAGTGCCGAGATGGTCACGTGCGCCCGTAAGCTGTGGTGGGCATCGCGACACAGCCTCTCCATTATGGTGTCAGTGTATCAGCAGCCTCACTCCAGGGCGTTCTGACTAGGTGCATTAGCAAAGTCTCGTTTGACTCTCTAAACGAGACCTTCCTCGCCAAAATGAAGTTGCAAAAGTTCTTTGGTCGCGAAAAGTTGAAGCCAGCCAAGGTCACCCCGCTCGGTCGGGATCTTGAAGCGCCTGCCCAACCCATCATCGACGAGGCAAGTCATATCACAACATGTTCACCACGACAGCCCGCGTCATCTCCCGTATCTGATGAACAGGATGCTGTTGCCGCACATCACGGCAGCTTCCAGTCCGCAGTAGTACCACCATCAGCCCAGTTTCAATCTCGAGAACATCCACGTCTTGTTCCCCACCCGCCCGGCGAAGATCACTGGGAAGTCGTCCCACCAGGCGAAGAAGCTCCTCACGGAATGAATATACGTTCACATCAGCAGCATTTTCCCCCTCCAGTTATCCCATCGCGTTCGTCATCCCTCGGATCGCTGCCTCCCGGCGCTTCGCCTCCCATGCCGAACGCCGCGTCGTCAATACCTCGTTCTTCTTCTCCTTTTAGCGTCTCGTCTCACACGACGTCCATTCAACATCCGAATGTCCAACATCCTACTCGCAACTCACGTAACGACCAAAACATCGCACGCAAGAAATCTCCGGCTCCCGCCGCGTTGGGAATCCTCAGGGCGTTAGAACCTAGTCACCTGGACTCGCAGTCCAATTTTCATCAAGACTCTTCTGACGATCATCACCCGCCAAGCGAGCCCGTACGTGCGAAGGAGAAGAGAGGTTTCTGGGAGGGAATGTTGAAGGATCGGGAGAGTAAGGCAAAGGAAAGAGAAAGGGAAAGGGAGAGGGAGAGGGAGCGGACGAGAGACCGAGATCGGCGGGACGATGACGTCGGCGGTGCTGAGCTGACAAGAATGATTGGTACGTAACTATCACTATCGTTTAACCCAGCGTCGACTAAACGGAATTAACTTGGACCATTGAGGCTATCTCACTGCAACAGCATCTGAGGATTGGTCGATTGTGCTCGACGTCTGCGAGAGGGCGTCCGCTAGCGAAGCTAATGCCAAAGAGGCCGCAAAGGCTCTGAGACGGGAGTTTAAGCAAGTTAATTTCTTGATCGTATTTTTCGACGTTTTTATTAACCTTCGTGTCTTCCTTCTTTAGGTATGCGGAGCCAAAATCACAGCTGGCTGCAGCAAGAGTATGTACCATGTGGCCCATCGGACCCGTTAAAAGTTTTAATATCGCTTTATCTCATAGTTGTGGGCAATTATGCTTCGGAACGCTTCAGATGTTTTCCTTGCACAGATTTCTCAGAGGAAGTTCATAGAAAACTTGGAAGATGTCCTAACGTCCTCTCGAACCTCGCCAGTCGTTCGGGAACGATTGATGGAGGTATTGGCGGCGGCGGCCTACATATCATCGCGTACGTTACATGTCGGAGCTCGTGTCTATTGGCGTTGGAGACTCATTGTCTTCTTAGGATCTCAGCCGGCAGGTAAAGACAAGGAGAAAGAGAGAGATGGATTTCGTGGCTTATGGTGTCGTCTCAAGCCTGCGGATAAACCGGAGTGTGGAGTGCCATTTGATACGGATGATGCGATGTTCAGTCCTCCCGTCACCTCTCTGCGGAGGCCTAGTTCGCAGTACTCCCTCGAGACGCCTACTTTTGCACAGCAAACATTCGCCAGAGGAGTATCACCCACCCCTCCGCCAGTGGACCGAACTCCCGTATGTCACTCTACTTCTCTCAATATATAGCTAATCGTAAATGTACCAGCAGCCGCAGGGTCGCCGGCGTCATCGCGGCATAATTCCTCTGGAGGAGGATATGCAACGACTATTCCAGGAATGTAAAATAGCCCGCGGCAACGCCAACGTGTTGTCCGATGCCTTGGCATTTGCGAAACCGGAAGATCTTGAAGGAGAGCTCGTCCGTGTGAGTATGTTCGTTCCTCCGGCCAGCGTACTTCTGAAGAATCCCTTCCAGGAATTCATGGCGAAATGCCATTCGTCGCAAGAGTTGATCCATACGCAGATACCATGGGCAAGTTCGGGTGCAGAAAGGTCTCGAGCGGAAAGAGCCCTACAATCTGAGCATGGTCGATCAACACATGGTTCCCATCAAGATCTTCATGCGGGTCTAGACGAGCCCCCAAATGAACTTACCATAGAAGAAGAGTTGCTTGCAGCCCTTCTCGATGCTAACGAGGCACTTCTCGGGGCGTTGCGTATGTATGACGACCTCTCAAGGGTTGCTGTCGAAAGGGCAATGGAGGAGAGGAGCAAGCGGGAAGTAAGGATGAGCAGAAGGGTTAGTCGACTTGTTTTCTTTTGTACTAATTCAGGATTGGCTAACGGCTGCGAAGCAATTTGACGAGCAGCTCGGTGAACCTCCCGGAGGGCACAGCGGGCCGCCAAGAACTGCATCGCCGCCGCTTCCTTCCCCTCCAACGTCACCACGTCAGCAATTTGAAGTGCCCATAGTCGTACCCTCCCCCAATCACCCATTACCACGGATACCACCGAGTTTGATGAACTTAATGCCCAACACCCCTTCACTAGCTCAGATTACTTCACAGCATTACCATTCGCAGTCCACGACACCAACGCTACTAGCGCCGCCTCACCCCCTTGGACCCCGTTCGCCCTCGCAACCTCAAACTCACTCTCGCACGCCTTCTCCGGATCGGATGCAACGATTCTCGAGGAATAATTCCCCCGAGAGTAGGAAAGATTCATTACCTGAAGGAGTGGAACGGATGCATATCGAGGACGACGAATCTGCTAGTGAAGAAGTTCATACTCCCATACGTCCCAGCGAGAAGGCACTCGGAAAACGGCGGGTTATTTATGAGTCCGATGGTAAGCTCAATTCAAACCTTTTTTTTACGTGCTGGTAACATGCGCCACAAGCGTACGATACGTGCGACCAATACAGTGACAAGAACCCTACATCGTCCTTTCGAGATTCGGTATTGGATTCTGACTCGGATGAGGTGGCATATATGCCACGGCGTCCTCCGGTACGGTATGTTTATGATGCGGCAGCGGAGCGTACGGCACAGCAACTCAAAGAAGGTCGCGTCCTTGTCAATGGAGTTCATTAGCTGGCTCTTGATGCAAACTCCTTCGATCGTAGAAGTTCATGTTCAGGTGTCGGACGTCTTGTAATTTGCTGTACAGTAGTATGTAACTTTGCATAGCTTGTCACTTGGTGTTCTTTTCTTTCTTTTTTTGGTGTTTGAAGCAGGCACGTTTGTTTGGACATGTGTGTGTCGGTGCTGTACCACACATTAACGGCCTGCCTGCTCACTCTGGGTGTACACCTGTGCACACACTACCACTCCGCATACTGCTAAGATGGCGACAGAGAAGAAAGACAACGCTGATTCGGATTTGTATGGAGGTGAGGATGCCTCTGGTTTGCTTGAACACTCTCCGGAACCTTTTCCGTAGACCTATATGATGACGGGTTCACCATCCCGTTGGACGACGACGACGAAGCATCGAATGAACCTTTCGAACTCATGCTACCGGAAGATGACCAGACGCTTTCCGAGTCTTCGACAAAGCCACAGTCAACAGACAGCACATCCCTTCCCGCGAAGCCTTCATCCACGTCAGATTCAGCCAGTCTGTCGTACTCAGCGCAGGTCGCGAAGCAATTCTCCGCGTACCACCAGACGCCGAGTCAGGAGCGACAACAACGACCTGCTCTTCCTGTGCCTGTGCCTGTATCTGCACCCGGACCATCTGCTATTGCTACGCATGAAACTGACCGTTCTCGAACTGACCGGCCAATACGGCCGTCGGAGATGAAGGACGAAGGGTGAGCAAGTTTACCTCGCTTCTTTTTATATGATAACGGCTAGTACGGAGCATTGGCTCGTATTGGTATTGTTGGGCAAACCAACTACACACGTCCGGTGGATTTGTCCGGAAGAATACCTGTTGTATTTTGCCCATGCTAGTATCTCGACCTTGGTGAACGTATGACACTATACCGTACACATGCTCCCCCTTTCAATTGCGGTTCTACTGACTTGTTATACCTGTCGAACTGATCCACCGCTTTTTTTCTCCTGCTATGACTCTTTATACACACTCTTACTGGAACCCTCTCCTGCTCCTTAATTGGCTACTCTCTGGTCGCTAATCACTTATGTGTCGCTTTGACGATATCACTCTGGACACCACACCGACACAACCTACTTCACCTCACTGCACTCCTACTCTTACTACGTCGTTCTTGCCTACGCAATTTCCCCTCGGTTAGCAAAATGTTCATCGGAGGACTTAGCTGGGACACTACAGATGGTATACGTTTTACCCGTATAGATTTTTTTTCCCACTGGACTAACAACCTTTTTGCCTCTGATGACATCCCCTGTCCGAGTAGAAGGTCTGAAAAAGTATTTTTCACAGTTTGGCAAGGTGATTATACGATGCGTTTTTTGTCAAGCGCTTGTTTCTCCGTATGAAGAGCGAAAGACTAACACTTGTTCCTTGCTGAGGTGGATGCTTGCACAATTATGCGTGACCCTGATGGAAGGTCACGGGGATTTGCATTCCTAACGTTTGAGGAGCCTGAATCTGTAAATGCCGTCCTTGCGCGGGAGCACACATTGGACGGAAAGACAGTCAGTTGAATCGTGTTCCATGTCTGTATCAACGGTTGACAGTCATCTTTTTGCAGATCGACCCTAAGCGGGCGATACCACGGGAAGAGCATTTGAGAAATACGCGGTATTTTGTGGGCGGTCTCTCGCACGCTACGACCGCAGATTCTATGCGTGACTTTTTCTCTGCTTACGGAAAAGTCGTCGATGCCACTGTTATGGTCGACCGCGAGACCGGTCGATCCAAAGGCTTTGGATTCGTGACGTTTGAAGATTCGAGTAATCAAGAGCGATTTGTTGGTAAACTAGGACTTGTCCTGGATGATAAAGAGGTTGGAAATATCCTATATTTTCCGTGGTGTATGCGGGAACCTGACCGTCTGGACTGTTTCTGCTAGATTGAAGTGAAGATGGCTCAACCCCGGAGCCAGCGCGATCAAGCGCGAAACGCGACAAGCCGCGATGGTTACGGTGACCAAGAAGCGCGTAATTCAGCTGTGACACCCATGACGTTCAACCCGCAGCAGGCTGCGAACCCAGCGGCGTCGATGATGTATCAACGCATGATGAGCCAGATACCCATGGCCAATGGCGGGGCTGGATCCGTGGGGATGATGAACCCGATGATGATGGGTATGGGTATGGGAGGCATGAACATGGGTGCAACGGGTATGGGGATGGGGATGAACAGCTTTGGTGCCATGGGTTTGGGCGGATTGGGGATGATGGGAGGTGGGGTGAACCCGATGATGGCGATGAATCCCATGGGCATGCGTATGGGAATGAGCGCGCCGATGGCTATGGGTATGATGCAGCCTGGTGCAGCTGGGGGAATGGGCATGGGCAATGTCGGTATGAGAATGAGGCAGGGCATGAGTATGGGTATGGGGGACATGATGGGTATGAACGGAAGTGCAGGAGCGATGTCGATGAGTTCTGGGCCAGGTCCCTCCAGAATGCCGAATCGCGTGCGGCACACTTTTCACCCATATGCTCGGTAGGGCGGCGAAATGAAGCGCCTTTTATGGGCTGCTCGCTTCGTTATTCTGTACTATATCCTGGCTTAGTTCTGTGATATCTGGCTGCTGTATATCATGGCTAATTATTTGTTCCACTGGAGAAATTACTTGGGAATAGACTGTTGGGATTCACGTAAACGTGATACACATGCCTAAATACAAAATATATGTCCGACTCGACAAGCAAGTGCGGCCCCCCACCTGATCCTCTTAGTAACCTTGAAGCTCTTTCACAACGTACCGACAGCTCTGGTCAGTGAACTGATTGCGCAGTTATTCCTGTGAGCAATACAGCGTCTTGTAGTGGTCGATCCTCGGACCAGTACTGAAATTAATGCCACAGGTATGCGATTACTTAACGTGCAAGCTGTCGTTGACAGGGACCGCGACATTCGGACTGGGAGAAAAGTCAACCTCCAAACCAACGTCCTGGAAGACCTTGACGATACGTGCACAGATTATGCCATACTATCCCATCGCTGGCTCGGAAGAGAAGTCAACTACAAGGAACTCGTCGGACTGCCTACCATGGCAAATGAAGAGCAGGAGCAAGTCAGGTTGTGTAAAGGCTACCTGAAGATTCTCGAAAGTTGCGAGCAAGCTTTGAAGGACGGCTATTCATGGTTGTGGGTTGACACGTGCTGTATCGACAAGGGTAGCAGTGCAGAATTATCCGAAGCGATCAATTCGATGTATCGATGTTACGAAAACTCGAGGAAGTGCTACGTGTACCTCTATGACGTCGATGGCCAACGTTTCCCGACTATGCCAGACGATACCAACTATCCCAGCTCAAACGGCTGGCCGGAGTGGTTCTCACGCGGTTGGACACTCCAGGAGCTGATAGCTCCGAAAGACGTTCAGTTCTTCAATCAGCATTGGGTGTTTGTGGGCGACAAAATAACCTTGGTCTCTGTTCTGCGCGACATTACTCGAGTCCCGGAGGATATATTGATGGGCCGTCTATCCCCGAGTCGGGTTTGCGTAGCCCAACTCATGTCGTGGGCCGCTGATCGGAAGACGACCCGAGTCGAGGATCGGGCATATTCTTTGTTGGGGCTTTTTGGCGTGAACATGCCAATGTTGTACGGGGAGGGAAGGAAAGCCTTTCAGCGGCTACAATTGGAAATCCTCCGGATATCCAACGACCACAGTATCTTCGCATGGGATTATAGAGGGACAATTCGGCGGCCTGGAGTCGTCTTGGCTGATGATCCAAGCTACTTTCGGGATTGTCATGACATCGACGTGGTGGAACCGGAGGAGTTTATCAAGCTTTTCAAGCGGCATATTCAAAGCAAGCTAGGGATCCAGTGGGTCAATCCTGTGCAATGGGGCAGACTTTCCCGGTTATTGTTGCGTGACCATGCTCGTGCACGACAACTTCGCACATTCTCTGTTACCAACGGGGGCATTGATATATGCCTGCCACTCACACCTTACCGTGACTCTCCGTCTGTGTACAGGGCCACCTTGGCGTGCACGCGTAACGGATGTCCGGTGACCATTGATTTGGCATCCTACGGGTCAGATTATTACAAATCTTTTGGCGCATCAGATGTTCTCGAAGCAGTTCCAGAATTCAGGCAACTTCATCTCGCCTATTATTGGAACCGGACGTATCGCCATCTCACACTCGATGATTGGTTTATGTCTTGCTATGGCTTTGCTCGCTGTGGTGCTTTTCCCTATAATATCGTCAACAATTCCGTTGGCGTGTTCTCGCACACGAATGATCTCGTTATCCTTGTCTATGCCAACGACAATGCGCGAGCTCGATTTGCAGTTGGGTTTGGGTACTACTTTGATCAACAATGGGTGCACGTTGTTTGTGATGATACAGGCGATTGTCAATCACGTTGGGAGGACTATGCGAAGGAAGTCTACGAACAGTTGTGGAGCGCGCGCAAAGAACACGCTGGTAATATGCCGGAGGTCTCCAAACGATTCTGGTCCACCCCTAAACGTGAACCCAAGTATTACATCAAGCATGCACACTTACCACGGTCTATCTGGGCTGCAAAGGTTGTTTGGGACGGATGCACAGTAGGCAATACCACGCTCACCGTTGACGTCGACCAATGCACTGGTTGCTGTTATGGGCCCCTCGAATGGAAGAATACTGCAGTCAGTTCTTCTGTTGTTTAATGCTTCTTTCTCATTATGTAGTTTCGGGGACTGACTAGTTTTGTCTCCACAGAACGATAGACACTACCTGCCCATGCCTGGACTCATGAAAGTATATACTTGTGATTATGAGCACCGGCTATCCCTTGGTGGAGTTAATGTAGGATTTCTGGAATGTGGTACGAAGCAGATCAAAGTGAGCATCAATATGTCTGCTGCAGTTCTCTTTTATATGATGGAAACAGCTCGGTGACTATGGTGACTGGAATCACCCGAGCAAAAGTTTTGAGCCTTGCGGTAACATCTCTGACAACCTCGGCGCCTATTCAATGGATTCCGCCAATTCCCAGATGGTCTCGGCTACGAATAAGGATGATGACCATCTTGACACCGTGATAACTTCCGTTGTCGAGGGCTGCCCCCTACTTTTGTTCAAACCGACCAGCCTCTCCATTCCAGGCAGTCGAGAATTTGTTTCGCTGCTGAAACGTTTATCGATGTCCCTCACAGAGAAGTACCTAGTAACAGCTGTTGTATCATGCTCAGCTCACCGCAAGCTCTCTCACCGGAGCGCATTGGGGCAGATAAAAGAGTTTGAGATGGAGGTGAGGACGAGAGAGAACGGACGGGCGGAGATGTGTCAGTCACATGACCAGCAAAGCTTTAAGAGTGGTGAGTATTCTGTGCCCTATGGCTGCCCATTATTCGACCTTCGTTTCAGGCCTTTTGTATAGTATTGCCCAGCCTCAGGTATGGCGTCGAGACAGCCTGGATAAACAGAAAAGGAAGCAGTTGAAAGAAATTCGGTAAAGTAGCATGCGATAGCCACGGCACTATGGAGCGGTTCATGATTTCTCCATGATTTAGAGAACAATTCTACGTCCTAGTGAAGTTGGTGCGCCCCGCCTTTAGCTCTTGGTGACCTTCGTTGATTGCGCTATCTGCAGCGCTCACCTATCATGATCATCAACGGAGGCCGCCTAGCAGTAAGTAAAGATCTCTTGCGGGCTTCTCATAAACGCATGTTGGGTAGGCTAGGGAGCAGGATAGCAATGCTACGAAAGATGCAGCAAGGTTCTTTTCGAATTTGTTCGGTGTTGAGTACCTGGAAAGATATGTGCGTCTTTACCTCTTCTCAGATGCTCCACTGCTTACTAGCATTGAACGCTAGATTGGTGATATCACCTTCTTCAAAAGGCTTGCGTCGTTCCCCAAATCTAAGCGAGGGGTTGGGCCCCCTTCAGCAGCAGCGAGTGGTGAGATCTACGTGCTAAACGCTACTGGTGTCCGCAGGTAGTTCATACTACTTCGCCAGGTTCCGACAACTCACGAGGATGCCAAGACTTGTTTCCGGACCAGCCTTTCACGGAACCCAACTGCCTACCAGATGCCTGGAAAGAACGCAGGACAGCACAGGATCCGCGCATTTTCTTGGCTGTGGTGGAGAATCTGCTGAAGATTATCCAAAAGTGCGGCAGGTGGGAGCTCAAATCATCCGATGCGCGAGAAATAGAGTCGGAGGTGAAATCGATTTCAGAGACCTTCGGCTTGGAGGTCAGGGGCCTGTAGTGTCAAGCCGTTTGTGTCAGTGCTAACGCTCGCGGCAAACAGGTGCTCGAGATCTTACGGGCTTTCTACATCGATGCATTAAACCGCCGTATTTTGTTGTGTGCGCTTTCGTTCCAGTCCCTTAATCACTTTAGACTTTGTGGCATCATTTTTTAGAGGGAAAACAAGGCAAGATGACAGAGAAAACAAGACAAGACGCGAAGTTGATTGTGACAGGTAAGCACCACATGTTAAACCCGACAGTCTCCCGTTCTATTTCGAGCCACACAAGTGTTCATTCAAAGTTAAAACAAATTATGACCCTGCAAGAAACGCTTGATGCGGCAGGCGATGAGGATGAACAACGGGCGCTGGAAGAAGATACAACAGGAGTGGTGAGGCCAATATCACTTCTTCTGAGCAGATAGAGCGAATGTTTTAGATGCTATGGGTGTTTTGGGCGGGAATTCATCGGGAAGTGAAATACGTACCAGAAAAGGTACGCCCCCTACGGCTGACCTCACGAACATTACTTGACAACAATCAGATCGTCTACCATGTTGTAGAAAACGACGGTGTGACCGATGGTGAAGCAGGCAGGCAACACGGGGTACGCGGCCCTACACGTACCACAAATGAGGACCAACTAAACTTGCGCACTATCACTAGAGTCTGTGCGATATTGCAGAGATATTCCGAAAAGCACTCTCCAAACCTGTCAACGATGATCAAGCTCACTTGCGACGGTGGGTGCTACGACTTATCGTATGGTATCAGTTTCAACGCTGACTGTACCTCTGCCGCTGGATCAGGATCATGGCCGATGCCGAAGCGGGTGTGTTGAAATACGAATTACTCCGTTCCGCGTGCGTTGCACTGCCCTCGGGGAGGCGAAGCGATGTACTGCTTCCCCAAGAAGTCAAGGCTGCAAATACAGCAGGAGAACATGACCAGCAGTCGGACAACACAAATGCCTCTATAACTGAGGTCCCCGCGGACAGTGCTTGATGACCTGGGTTTCGTTAAGGGTCCTTGTAAGCATATGCTTACTACTTCCTGCTCTGACATACAGATATCTAGTTCTGGTTGATTGCTCTTGTCCTGTCTCTGTGCCGGATGTGCAATCATTTATATACTTAACATGTTGACACATCCCGTATTCGTGCCTCATCTTTCTTTCCCTTCTTACTTGTCCTACATTTTGTGTTTACGCTTAATCCATGCCCATGTGTCTATCTATGTTCTGTCTCAGTTCATTCTTAAGTGTTCTCACCCCAGTATGTGGTGAGTTCCAGTTCTACGTGTTCCAATCGTTAGCTGTATGAAAAGAATGCGATGGAATGTGTTCGACTTGGGGCTCGTACTTGTATGGCTGAGGAGACTGGATTCTCCGTGTGCTTCGTGCCCCCGAAACTGAGAAAAGTCACCTCAGCCCTCTATTTTCGTTATCTACAGTCGAGGCATATTTACGCCGCTTGTGGTTACAAGATATCGGTAATGAATTAATGGATTGAGAATGTACTAGGAAGGTGAGTCTACTAATACGTAGTGAGCTTCAAGACAGCCATCTTCGCATTTTTGCAATTGATCTCAAAATGTCGTCTGGATTCTCAGCAGCTAAGTAGTCTGCTCGCCCCTCCTCGTCTCCCATCGAAGCATACGTTCTCCAACGTTCTAAATCTCCCTCTTCCACACCGAGGGCACGAATGATAGTAGACAGGTAGCCTAAGTCCGCCGCGAGTTGGGCAGAGCCAGCGGAAGTCAAAACCCTGATTTGTGGCAGGATATTCCGCGTCAAGTGTGCCAGCATGGTCCTTCCAAGAGACGAGAGCCATGCAGATGTGACAGCCTCCGGGGAGTGGAGCTGCTCCGCTTGAAGTGCGCTCGAGTCGCCCCCCTCAGGACCGGGGCTGAGGCCGTCCCCCATAGCCAAGGCTCCTATCTCAAATCCGAGCGCATCGTCCTCTGCGTAGACCTCAAATAATCTCGGAAGGTTGAGTAACCCGTCACCAACACGTTGGATAGTTTCGCTAGGGCTCAAAGAGAATGCCGGAACATTAACACCTGCGAATCCTGGCACAGGTTCTTGGCGCGAGGCAGACCAGAGTGATAGTGAAGAGTAGGCATTGAGATGTACGAAAAGGGGGGAGAGGAGAACACGCTGTAAGGTACGCTGGTTTGCACGAGCAAAGGATGTGAGAGCGGAATGACTTGAAGGTAGCAAAATAGAAGCCGCAGCTGAGGTCCCTGAGGACTGCGGTTGCAGGACCCGAGAGAAGAGGTCCCTCAATTCCACGGAGTTTAAGGTAGACTGGGCGAGTAATATGCCTTCTCCTTTCGTCACCCCCGGAGTGTACAGCCCGTTCACTACAGTATGGAACGCCACAGCCACTTGATTCAGGGCCCCTCGGAGGCGTGTCTCGAATACTCCAAGACGTTCTTTGACGGCCCGTGCTGTAGCAAGAAGATGTAATGCACGCTGGATATGCGCCCAGTCTTGAGACGTATAATCCAAATCGGCAAACTCTTCGTCCTCAGCCCCGTTATACGAGAGAGCGCTGGTGTTTGTTTCAGAGCTCGCGTTCCCCCAGTCGATGACACAATTTGTCCACGCGTCCACAAACGCGCATACATAGCCATCAAGTGCGCGTACGAGCCCGACAGACGCGTACCCGTGGGTGAAGGTCATGCATCTGTCGATACTCTCTTCCGCAGCGCTGAACACGTCCACAGCGCGTTCACGCATCGCTCGAGCAGCGCGATCACCGTCCACTGCGCCCTGTAACTTGACTACGGGTGGGCCGAGTGCTTCGTCGAGAAGTCGTCTCTCAAGGGTACCGAAGTCAACCTGAAAATCAAGGAAAGGCTGGAAGAGGCATTGGTCCCACTCCATGGCGTCGACTACACTGATTCCACTGGAACCACTTTGTTGTTTCGCTGAGCCAGAGACACTACTTGTTGACCGCCACGACATGGACATGCGCATGGAGCGCCGCCGGGAGAGTTTACCCTCACCTGAAGATGATGGGGATGTGACGGACATCACAGACGGAGAGGACACGCGTAGTTTCTCCAAGATCCTTTCCGTCCCCTTGGCGAATTCCTCCGTAACCTGAAACAGTTTCACCATGTCCTTCAAGGCAGAGGCGCTACCATTACCGTGGAAAAGCGCAGCGAAACGTTGACCTGGTGAAGGTGTGAGAGCCGTGAGCGTGTTGTGGATAAGGAACGCTAGAGTAGACTCTGGATCAGGAAAGATGGCTGGAATAGTGTGGCGTTCTCCATTAAGCATGGAGAAGAACAAAGAAAGGAACGTTGGATAGAACGAAGATAGCTTTTCTGGGATTTGCTGCTGCTGTGGAGTTCCGGTGGGCGCAGATTCACCGTCCAAGATTATCTGGTTCCACGCTTCCATTATAGGGGTGCGTCGTGTTCCGTAGTAGTAGTTCCGGAACTCACTTTCGCGCTCAATGTCAACGAATATGGCGTAAAGAGATTTGCACAACTCCACATCGTTGGTTGTGATGGCTCGCACTAGATCAGGTGAAATGGCAGCCTCGAGCTGGTTGGCAAGAGACGTCAGTAGAGCGCGGCGAGGTTCCTGCGTCGTTCCTGGGGTACCTGCGGCTGGGCGAGACACTGACATTAATTTGGCTGATGCCGATAGCCTGGATGCGGCGCGAGCATATGATTTTTCTGCCAGGAGAGTCGTAACCTCTGCTTCGAGTGCGCCCCACGACTCAGCTTCGCGAAGGACATCTCGGGCGGCTTCCATGCGGGTTCTTATTGTATCTAGATACTGTAATCTCTCTAGGACCTGGGACGTCGCGTCAAAGTGACCCTGAGTAGTTGCAGAGGCGTTGGATGATGGAATCGATTGCGCCAGGACGCTCTTGAGTGCGAGTGCACCATCACGGGTGAAATGAAGGTCATATACTAGGCGGGGGGTTGCGCGAGAAATCTCGTCTATGGTGTTCTCGAGAGCAGAGGATGTGGACTGAGCTGCGATAGATGTTGCAGTCAAGAGCTCATCGAGGGAGGGTCCATTGGTAGCTGCTTCCTGTCCAGAGGAATCTAAGACGGTGTTCAGCCATGTCAAGACGTCCGGTGAGCTGTCAAGCTGTTCGATGACCGACGCTGGTGAAATCCCCGTCGAAGACTCCATACTATGACCACTGCAAGCCATCGAGGGCACACTTGGGGTTGCCTGACATGTCCTCCGTCATGCGCTACTCGGACTACCACATCAGTTCGGATATGGTGTAACGGCTAACATTGCCGCCTCTCATGTTCAACGCGGCAGCTCGGGGTTCGATTCCCCGTATCCGAGTAATCTTTTTTTTTTACTTGAACATGTGGGCAGTCAACGTGTTCACCGTTGCAAACTTACCATCACCACCTACACAGTTTGTCCACCCCACGCCTTAGGGCTGCGGTCATCACTGGGTGCACTACTGTAACTTATTTTCTCTACAGAAAGTTGCACGAGGCTTGGAAGGCAATCATCGCCACAGCACCAAGTTCCAGCCCCGCCATCGGCATTCTGGCGGTATCCATTCTATATGGTTGCCATCAGAGAAATTTATCATTGACGGCGTTCATGTTGGTTGAGTCCATCCAACCGTGAATTTCAAGGTGAGCGGCGTCGGTAATTATTTATGAGCCCCATAAGCCGTACTGGAACTGTCACAGGCTAACCGTTCCACCGCCCCAACCAAGTGGTAACCGTGTCCCTTTTCAGGTTAATCGCTCGTTTCGCATTCCAATGTTCCGCCCACAAGCGGCTGTACAGCTTGGCTGGCAGGGCGGTCGCCACGTGTTTGACCAAGCTCAGCACCTGCCTTTTGTATACAGCATGGCCAGGGGACTTTAAAGCCAGAATTCAGCTTGGCCTCCGTTAGTGGCAGCCACAGAAATTCTACACCTGCCATCACTGTTCACACTGAGACCTTCTATGTGGGAACCTAAAACGCGGTGGCGATCCCCTCACTCACTCTGCATGCGTTGTTGCGTTTCGAATTCAATCGTCCCTTCCAGTGCAGTGGGAAGAAAAGGCAAACGGGCTCCGATTGTCGCAACAGGTAATGTGTGTCCGTGAAACAGCATGCAGTCAACACAACGAACTAAAACACGTGAACAGCGAGAACAGTATAGCACAGATCCAAGAAGCCAAGAAGAACATTTTCTACTCTCCACGATAAGTGCCTCCACCCTCCAAATCACCGAGAATATTTATGAAAGCGGAAGAGAAAAACGAAAGGCATCCGCGCCCAAATATCAGTTCCCAGTGTTCCTGCACTGATTAAAGTGGGTGTTGCGCAAATTAGCGCGGGCGAATTCCATCCCACAGTTGTAGCACGCGTACTTCCACGCAATGTGCTTCTGCTGGATGTGCACAAACACATTTGTGACTTGGACAAACTCCCTGCAGCCATCCCAGCGACACTTCATTACTCGGCTATCCCCAGTCGTGATGCCGTGACGCTCGCGCAAATGGTTAGGAAACTGTTGTCCTGGGATATCAGTTCTGCAGCTCGTGGTATTATCCACCCATTGACATGTGTGGAGCCGGTGCTCTGGGGAACTGGCAATCCTGATGAGCATAAAAGCGTCCTAGAAATGGTGAGGTGTGCAGTCAGATCAACTGGCGCATCGTGAGTTCGTGACACTTGCTTCGTCCGTGAAGTCCTGGTTGAATTTGTCGCTATTGGAGTATGCAGCATTGTTAGACATGGTGGTTGCGTAGAAAGGGGTGAGTAGCTCAATGGAGGACTCCTACCCTCCCCTCCCTCTTTATACGAGTCTCCATGACCTCCTAGCGAGACAGACTTCCCTAGTAGCGCGTGGTATCCTTGTTTTGTGACCTGTGCACAGGATGGCCAGCCAAAACAGCGAGGCCGTTGGCCAGACATCAGGATGGTGGTCCGTGTATAACATTGCGGCGTAATATCAATATCCCCTCATGCGGACGATCTCTTGTACACTGAGCGTCTGCACGGGTCCAGTGTTTACATCGAAGACCGCATTTCGTCGACATTTCAGAACGTGGAACCCCTGAGTTGGCTGAGTAGCACCGCAGTTGGCCAACGAAATGGCCCGCTGAGTTTGAGGCATTACTAAAATTTCCCAACCACGGTCCGTGGTATGGCATCTTGCCGGTTATTCGGTTCGACGTTAATCGACGTATTTTCCAGACCAGTAACCTTTTTCCGCTGTCATTATCATGTACGCATACACATTCAAAGCCCTGCTACCCCACTTCATGTCCTATACAACAACACACAACAATTCAAATAACAAGGTTGATGATGGGACATGCACGACTCAAATAAATGACTCGAATGTAATGTGACAACATGACGGACGCTTCTAGTGTGCGTCAGCGATAAGCCAGGCAAAACGATCTTAAGTGATTACCGACATACGTACCTTCAAGAAGACCCTTTAGGTGCTTCCTTGTAGGAGATCACCTGTTCCTCACCCATAGCAGAAACGACCGTAACAAGCAACTCTTTGCCCTCTTCGAAAGCAGCTTGGATGTCCTTTCCCATATTACTATCGGGGACATTGACGTCGTCCTTGGAATTGTTGTCTTGGTCCATAAGGCTCAAAAATGAACCATCAATGTTCATCTGCAAGAACTTAACAAGGACGGCAGACGTGGGACGAAATTATCCTTACAACTTGGTACTCCTTGCGCACTACGTTAGGGACGTCCATATTATGGGTGGAGGGACAGATATCTTCCTATTTGGCGTAGAAATTAGTTTCACTAGCATTGGTCACCAAAGAGGCCACGTGCCAATTTTTTGCCAGTGAAGATCTGACAAGATGCGTTAGAGAACAAAGTGCAAGTACATCAAGATAGTGGCCATGCATCGACAAAAATACACATACATCGATGCCGACAAGGTGAACCTTGGCGTGTCCGTGTTTTCCTGTCTTGGAGGTGGACATCTCGACGATTTTGCACGGGCGGCCTAATTCACGCTCATGAGAAAAGTGTTTCGACCAAGTCTGGCCTGATAAGTGAAAAGCGCACCCTTTATGACGACGTGGCCGTTTTTACGCAGCGCGGAGCATTGCATGGGGTAAGTGGCCGAGGCGCCAGCGCTTGCCTACGGAATGGCATCGAGATAGTGATCAGATGGTGATCGCAATGAATAGCTAGTGTATCTGACCGCCTCAAAAGTCTGGTTGTGCTGCTCATCGTCAGACATCGTCAAGGGCAGAGACAGATAGGGTGGGTAGTCTAAGTTGGTCTACACGGGTAGGAAAATAGAGGAGACGAAAGAAGATGGAAAATAGAAAGAGAAGGGCGTTTGACGGGAGCGATTTGTTTGATCACACAACACACCATCTACGAAAAAAATCTCATCGCGATTGTCATTTCAAGCTCCGCTCCGACTTGCGGAGCTATCCAATTCGATGCTACGCAATTCACAAGGGATTTATAGGCTTCGTGTCGTCAGAGAATTCTTCCTCGAATCTAGGAGACCTCTTTAACTTCGGGGTGGTGACTTGAGTTATTTCATAGATCCACAGACGTCGATGCTATCAGTAATAGGCACAGCAGCGAGACAACCCGTCCTTAGAAGTTAGGGACAGCAAAATGCCGTTGGCCAGCTGCACAGTAGAATCGTCCCATAACGTCTGGTTCGAGATTAGTGCTCCGTGGAGACTCCTCAGGGGAAGCCTTAGGCTTGCTGGACAATGCAGCACTAATACGCCGGCAGACCATCCAATCATGGATCATCCATTTCCAAAAATCACTAGTGCACTTGGCCAATGGCTCTCGCCGCAGTGCAAAGCCAAACTTGAAGTTTGCGGCGCGCAGCTGTCAGCCAAGTACTGCAGCCCAAGGGACGCGGTAATTCGCGGTCGGAAATCACCGAACAAAAGCTCTGCAAGTGGATATCTTAGCAACACTACGCTCACGGGGCTGTCCACTCATCGTAGTATTCGAGAATCAGTTCCGGCTGCTCGTCGCTTTTCAGTACTTTGTACCTCCAACTTTTCAGTAAGTAGTTGTCACCGGGGCTGACTGTTGCATACATAACCCACAGGTTACGCGACATCATTACGTCTGAGATGCACCCCTTCGGAGGAACACCAATTTGTCCCCGATGCGATAAGGCCGTCTACGCTGCCGAGCAGGTATGGGGTCGTATGGGTTCTCCGCTTCATGTTACACTCATTGCAATCATTGATTTCCTCCATTCAGATAATGGGCCCTGGTCGCAAGGTAAGAAGCCCAGCCAACGACCAACTATTTCATACTCATTTGCGGCTGGCCGACCTTGTTCTGATCAGTTGTATCACAAGGCAAGGATCCATCGTTCCACTTGGCCATGACATTTCATTTAAAACTTTGCTGTACGTAGCCATGTCTGGCGTGTACCTCTTGCAATAAACGTTTAGATTCACTGACGTTACTGGAACATGATCAAATGGTGTGTGACTTTCTCGAATCCAACCCTTCTCACTCATTTCTGCGTGATGTGTAGCCATACTGGTGAGCTTTCTTCTTTCTGCTAGGCTAGTCGTATTGAGTTGACATTCCCTTGTAAGCAAAACTTGCCACGTCCGATCGTTTGGGATACGCGACCTGCGACAAGCAAACCTCCCGGACAAAGATGACCTCTCTTCTTTGTCCTTTGCCTCATCTTCCGTCCGCTCAGCTCATGGACCTCTCGTGAATACGCTGACTGGTTCAGCCTCTCCCGTGAGGAGTACATTCCCTACGCCCTTGACACATAGCAGGGCACATGGATCTGCCGATCTGTCCGCAACCTTAACCAGTGGGTCTCGTTCACCTATTCGGGCTCACTTCACTGGTACGAGCGGTGCAACGCCACTATTGCGTGCCAATTCCGCTCTTCCCACACGCTTTAATCGTGCATCGCCATCTAGTCCACCCCTCGAACTTACAGGTGAAGAGGCAGGTGAAGAGATGGATGCAGAGGCAACAGAGACAGATGAGATGCGAGACACCAACGCTACGAATGAAGGAAGCACCCCTGGGATCCGACGTACAGCGTATCTCAAAACGTTGCCTTCCAACCTGCTCAGTCCGTCCAAATCTTCCCCGGGCTCTTCTGAGCCCCCTGATGGGCTCTATGATGCATCTATAGAACGACCGGCATCGTCACTCAAACCAAGTTCAACGGGGTTCATCAGTCCGGTCAACATTACTCCTTTGAAGCAAACATCTACGGGAACTCGATATGGAATGGCACTCGGAGGCATTGGTACTAGTCCCGTGAAGTCGTGGGGACCAGGGGGTGCAACCCCTGTATGCCCTCGGTGTGGGAAGAATGTGTATTTTGCCGAACAGGTTGGCCAACTTCCTGTGAATCCTCGCTCTGAGACTTGGCTGAATCCTGGCATCAGATGAAGGCGATTGGGAAAACTTGGCATAAGGGGTGTCTGAGGTGCTCATCTTGCAATACCCTGTTGGATTCCAAGCGCTTGAATGAGAAAGATGGCGAGCCGCTGTGCGGGCGCTGCTACAGCAAGGTATGTTGTTGGCCCGAGAACGTTTCTACGGGTACGTGGTTCTGAGCCACCATACTATTAATTACAGCTGCACGGGCCACAAGGAAGTGGTTACGCGCTCCTTGGGAAAGCAGGTGGTTGATCGGCTGCGCGTAGGTACTCATAGACTGAAGACGCCGTGAAGCGTCAAGCTCCGATAATAGCTTCTTGACTGCGGTATCCGAGCAAGTTGTGCGCTATCATTAATGACTGTTGTTTAAATTACCTGTCCTCTGTCTTACTCAAATTTCTGCCATCTTGCGTGTACGACAATAGTATTTTGTAGCACTCGGGCTTCGGCTGACACACCCTTCCATCCCATAGATCTCACCAGGGATGATGCGTGGGACACCACGTTGGACGGTGGTTGATGGAGCGCACCTTGTTTTCCAGCCAAACACTCGACGCTCAGCCCTAGCGTTGTCAGGTGTCTTGGTAGGGTAGCATCGTGGTTTCTTCCGAACTAGGGTCCAAGACCATGCCTTGCCATTCAACGTTGTCAACGTTCAGTGCAAGGGTCGTCATGCACCCTCAAAAACGCAGCTCTACTGCTTATTTGAACAATCCTTTGTATAGCACCTATATCGTGGAGCCATCTGAACTTGTACGGCTAAAATCTTTACGAAACATGAAGCCGTAGTGCGAGAGTAAATAGTTACCAACGATTGCAAAGTAATCGTCGCCTGGTGAACCTGAACTAAAGGACCCCACCTTGAAGGTCAAACATAGGACACACGTGAAATTAATTCAATGGTCATCGAACGCGGCAACCTGTTACCTGAGGAATGGGGCCTTCCTTTATGTCTTTTCTGTGTCATTAGGAAAAAAAATTGAACGAGACAGCAATGACGTGCAGAGGTTGTAGTCTGCAGCATGCAAGTACAATTTGATCCTACCGTTATAAATTGCTGAAAGGGGATACGGCCAGAAGCAGGAACCGAAATAATCTCGGTTTTTGTCTTGTTGCCGTGGGGCCTGTTTTACACTTCCGACTCGGACACGGTCGTAATGCACACGGAACTAGACATTCAATTGTGATAAATGAAACTTGCAGTGGACACCACTACAGGGTGGCCTTTATTAGTAACTGTGACTGCTTCCTGATCCCAGCCCATATATTTCCTGGGAATTACGACCAACAAGACAGACCTTTGCGAGCCGCGGCGCTGTAATTTGAGCCTTTCATCGCTGGTGGGATGACTTGACACTAGAATTTCCATTGGATTTGTTCTTGTATGGTTGTAATGGCGCTGTACGACCTGACCGACGTCTGATAAAACCATACCCACCATACCCGATGGTAGGAGGGTCTAAAGCAAGGAAAACAGTGGGCATGGAGCGGGTACTACATCATGAGTGTTTAGTGACTGAATTCGCAATGATAGATGTTGTCAGTCTTCTCGCTTCTCTAACGGAAGACGAGCTTACGTGCGGTTGGCCGGCTCATCGTGGTGATGTTGAAGTGAGAGGGTTTTTTTCACCAGGCAGTTTGATGTGGATGTGGCTCAATATTGAGGGCCAAGCAGGGTTGCATTGATTGAGTTTATGATGCGTATATAAACATCCAAGGCATGCTGGAAGCACTAGGCCAAAAGGACTTCACGTACCACACATGTTGGACATCCTTGCACAGGTTGGAAATGTACTCAAATTTAGTCTGGCTCGCCACTGACAATGACTCATTCAACATGAGTTTCTACCAGCCAACGCGAGTTGGGCAAGGGGAGGGGGATATGTGGGTGTAGCAGTGTCCCGTGACCCTGAAAGTAGAAAGAAGAGGAAGAAACACATGGACGCCTGGTGTTGTTGTGGTTGTGGGGTATGTATTAGGCGGTGAATGAAGTGGTCGACCACACTTACATAAAGCAAAGCTCGGAACTGTGAAGACACAAACAAACGCTCAGGAAAGAAGTGCCTATTTCTTTCCTGAGTAGTTATTTCTGCGTCCTCACAGTTCATCAGCAGAGAGAAGCAAGGAGCTCGCAGCGAGCACGAGCGGTAATAAAATATTGAAGTTGCTCGATAGAAATGAACACGACTTTGAGTTTCGTAGCCAGTGGCCCTTACGTAAGAAGGTTTACGTTCTACAACTTCACGATCACCGGCATGATAAGGAGGGGACGAAGAACGTAACAGAATAGGGTAGGGAAAATGAGGTTTAAGCGAATGGGAAAGGTGATTAGGCAGAACAACATCAAACGCGGATGAGGAATGGGTAGACTTGAAGTTACGGGCCCGGTTGAGTTAGGAGTTTGACCATATTTGGTCACTGATCAAGGACCTGGACTTCTAATAAGCCACTTGGGGATCGAACTAAGGGGCCTATCGATAGGCTGCGTAGTTGCAACAACCCCCATCGAAGGGCAGTGGGGCATGCTAGCAATGTTTGTAAGTATGAAGCATTAGAATCTTCGAATTCTTCGTGCCGCTCAGTGACGGATGCGGAATGCCAGGGACGTCCGGCCCGGAGGATCATGGGTTTGCCAGTAGTTTGCCACCTTGTTGATCAACATAACCCAATGCGTGAAGGCGGGATGTATACTTCAAGGAGTGGTCGACACCTGCACCACCTTCCGTGTCGGACAGTCTACTAATGAACATTCTTAGCCAATGGCGAAGTCAAGTCTAGGAAGAGTTCTCTTTCAAGAGCCTACTGGATCGGTTACGCTAGGGGAAAGATACCACTGGCGAGGCGAGCATCTTGGCGCTATATGTGAGGATGGCACACATCACCACCGACGGTATCTTTTTGAGTACGCCGAGGTAGAGTGCGAGGGGCGGACCAGATGGCTTCGCTGATGTCAATGACGGAGCCTCAGACTACATTCGCTGGGGGCTTCCGCAGTTGTGCAACGAAATGCAGAGCTCGGATCCGTGCTGGTCAGCCCTAACTTACAGTAAGTTCGGGCGACCTCCGTACAGTCCACTCAAGATGTTTTCGGATACAATACGGAAAAGTGTGTATATTGGGCAAAATAGGCTATGGAGCAATTCTAGTTAATAAAATTAGATCAAGACATCCAGTGCTTTGTGGTATCATGGTATATACGTGGTCTAGTGTATATGTGTAGCAGTTGACTTATAGATCGTCCATCAACGGCGAAAGCTAAGGATAGTCTAGTATATCACGGCAAATAACGGCCCCGCCGTTGTCCATTTGCATCAATGAATCAACAGCCCTCGTACCGGGTCACGCGCAATGGCATCGCCGCGCCTTCTTCACCGACTACTCGGGGCCTGGGTAGTATTCCTCTGCACAGCTCAATTTGTGTGTTCGGACCGTCCCTCATCTCGAACACGAAACTCTTCACCAGCACAGACAGCACCGCCTATGCAAAGGTGTATCAGTAGTGCCCTGATGGATTATGCAGCAATCCCAAACTCACCTTCATTTCGGATACCGCAAAGCCCTTTCCAAGACAATTCCTTGGCCCATCAGCGAAGGTCAAGAGGTGACGGTATCCTTGGACATCCTGTGCCTTCTTTGGGATACCATCTTTCTCAAGCCAACGCTCTGGGCGGAAGACTTTCGCGTCTGGTCCCCAGATGGCAGTGGATCGGTTGATGCATGCCATCGGTAGCCCGATTTTCGTGCCACGTGCTACAGAGATGCTATTGATGGCTTGGCCAGACTTAGTAATGACAGGCTCCGAGAGAGGGATAACGTCGTCCTCCGTCGCCTGGGAAGGTGATATGAAGGTCAAAGGGAGGGATTATGACTTGTTTGTAAGTCGGCTTACCACGCGGACAAAATCTGTCAGGGGGGGATGGATGCGGAGGGACTCGTGTACCACAGCGTCGAGGTAAGGAAGTGTCAGGCTACTCTGCAACTGGTCGTACGTTGGCTCAGAACCGAAGGCCAAAAGCTCGTCCCGCAGTTTGCCTTGAATATCCGGGTTACGGGCAAGTTCAACCAATGCCCAAGTCATGCTATCTGGAAAGACCGTTAGGCTGGTTAACAAGCCATTCCAAAACAAGGGGCTCACTCGATGTAGTGATGTAACCAGCAAGAAGTAATTCTTTCATCTGGTGATCGACCGTAAGCGATCATTTGCCAAGAGTAGGATCACCATTACTCACCGATGACAGCACTTCTTCTGAGGTCACATGTCGTCCGCCCTCTGCCTCAGTAGCTTTGACTAAAGGGGGTCCTCGATAAGTCTAACATCCAATCGTAGTGAGACGACATACTAAGCACTCCGATGATCGACTTGTCCTCTTTGCCGTCAATAACTCCCTCCTTCTTTTCCTTCTCCACCCTGTCTAGGAGTTTCTTTGCGATACCCGACAACGTATTTTGCATGTCAGTGAGTGATTTAACACAAGATACCGGTACGTAAGAAAACACGGGGAACACATCTGCGAAGAGGACAACTGCAACATCGACGAACGATTGCTTAGCCGACGCGTCGAAGGCACTGAACACTTGTTGGATCGTGGCCGGTTTACCATCGAGAGAATCGAATTCATGGGAGAACCCTGCCATGCCAATGGTGTCCAGGCTGGAGCAAGTACTCAGACTAAGCTTCAACACATGCAAGCGCGAACCGCTCACGAGATATGGTTCATCCAATCCTGAATTTCGATGAAAGCACTTTCACCGCCACTCATGTCGATCAGAGCGTCCCAACCGGCTTTCGTCTAGGCCATCAACTGCTTAGTTTCCGAAAACATATCAAGCAGCATTGGTACGGCTTACTTTGTGAGCACAGTTGTAGAATACATGGGCGAGCTTCCGCAAAGCGGCGTGGCTGAATGCAGGCGACAAGGATTTGCGTTGTCTGAGGAACAAAGGTAAGCACGTTATTTCTGGTTTTGGTATATTGAAGCTACCTCTTGTGATCGTCTCCAGTGCGACCACAGTATTCCTCTCCCGAACTAAATGTCGAGTTGTATGTAAGCGGAACACTCAAGAAACTGCTGAGAGGAACATACCCCGCGTTCGAGGAATACTCTGGCCGAGTCGGTTAGCACATATGTCAAGGTTTCCCGGGCGTAGTAATGTGCGAGGGCTCTTGGATCGCACGAGCATGATCTTCGTCCCGCCGAAACTCGTTGGGACCTCGTATGCTACACCATATTCTTCGGCCCATGTTTCAAAGATCTCCCCTGTGTCTGGTGCCTCGAAGAGATCTTTCGACGCCCCGAATACGGGGTGCGTTCCAGGTGGCCCGCGAAGACTGGTAGTCTTGAGTTTCCTTCGAACTGTGCGCAAGGTACTGCGTAGAACCAAGATACCGGCGATGCCTGCGAGGACACTGAGGATAGAAGTTGAACGATAAACCGCTAGCAGATTGTCATAGGCCGCTGTATGCATGGTAGAAGTGGTGGAAGACATATTGTGTCTGAGTTCGTTGCTGCTTCATTGGTGAAATCAAAAGAGATTATATACGGGCCCGTGGGACGCTGTGAATTGCAGTGAAACGGCTACGGAGCCAACAGGACTGTGCACCCAGTGGTGGAACCATGACGATCTACCACCGAGGGTTAGACTCTGCTGATAGCTTAACAGCTTCGTATTACCTGTTACTCTTTCCCTTGGTCAATTCCATCCCGTAATGGTGTAGGAGGAATATCTGAGACGGGATACCGACCAGGACGGTGGCCTAACAGCTACGAAGCGATGGCTATCTTGGTTGGAAAGCTATCAGTTTCGGAATATAGCAACGAGACTCGGAACTGCCTTCCGTTCAGCGCCACTGCATATGTTGAACGAGTATGCAATGGTCATGCCAGGGGATGATGATCTGGCGTCTTTAGCACCGAAGTTCTAATGGACATGACTCCATGCTGTCTCTCTCCTCGAGAACCTGCATTGTAACATTGGGCTCTTGAAGTTCGAGGTTTTTGACATGTTTTCCGGGAATGAGAGATGAAAGTCGTCGTGTGCGCTTGTCTCCCCCTGACGCAGCGGAGGCTGCAGCCGGAATCACTGGCACGTGCCTCGTGTGATGCGGCCAGATCAGTCGGGACCTCCGGAACTATCGGCATCAACTGACATGAGCACTCGACCGGCTTACCGGGACCAGAACGGGGGCCGGGCTTTAGGAACCGTATCCACCGTACTCTTCGGGTTACAACTTTCTGGAGGCCCTGCAGCACTTGTCTGGTCGATAGGATATTTGGTGGCTGTTGGTGTCAACTTAGTGAGTCTGCTGTGTTTTCATTCCTTTGCGTTTCCATCTGTTCCGGTAGAGCTCGAGATGCCAATCAATACTTTTTTGGTGCTTCCGCATCGCCATCGGCCTCGCCCAAATATTGCTGGCAGGTTCAAAAGTTCCGGAGTTATCGAAGGTATGTGCTGTACAGGGCAGTATTATACATGACGACGGCCGAGGAGCTAGAGGTTGAACGATGCATGTTTGGTATGGAACTCAGGAGGACTGAATTCAGCCTGCCAAGTATTTCACTAGGAGGTCTGTCGATAGGCTGTGTGGTATGCGGCCATTGCAAGGGCGGTTGAGACTGTACTGAACAGCCCCATCTGTGAGACATCCATCCGTTTGTTGATTTACTTCGAAGATCAGAAAATAGCTTCTAGTTATTGTGCGTACTAATCTGAAAGTTGCAGAGGCAGAAATGGGGAGTCATGCTCACTACTTATGAGTTTGAAGCGTTAAGTAGTACATACTAGCATTCGTCCAGTTAGCGTTAAACGAGCAGGTACTGTATAATCACTACGCGAGATCATGACAGTTGGGTTACAGTACGAATACAAAAATTACTTATATGTATATTCTCACCCACATGCAGAACTATTACATAATCGATGACTGCATCCTTAGGTGTTCTCAACCACCTGCGTGGACGGTAATTCAACAACCAAGAAAACCCATCCGACCGTGTGTTGCAAATATGTCCCTGAGATTTGTAGTATTGCTGGCTGCCTTGTATGCCTGCAGTTTGATGTTTGCAGTCAATTCGGGAGTGTATTTCGTTCATCATCCAGCACGGCCACATACGAATCCCAACTGACAAGGCCAGCCAGATTGCGCTTCAAGACGAGAGAAGGCGCTGGATGATCTCCCTTGCGGACTGGTGCGTGTTCAAGTATCGAGGTACTGGTTCGCCTGGACGAAGTACGGGCCGCCATACCCTCTCGCATTCCGCCAACCTCACCTCGCCATCTGTTTGCGACACGGTGTCCCACATGGTAGTGACAAGAGTCAGTTTTGATATAATGCTTCCTCCACATTTCTTACGGAGGGGAGAGAACTTCATGGGGGAGACGGCTGTAATAAACGGATGCGCGACAGAATGAAGGTAGAGGATACCGGCAAGAGCGGCATTGCCTTTGTACCTAACAAAGTGATTACCACGTCATGTATCACAAGTAAGGAAGCTGCTCACGCATTCTTCAGCCAGCTTGCAATCATCTTTAAAATCTTCTTGTCGTTCAGTGACGGATGTAGGAACCCAGGGACGTCCAGGAGGGTGACCCGCTTGCCACTCTGTTGATCAACATAACGGAATTCACGAACGCAGGATGTACACGGCTCCAAGGAGTGGCCGACACCGATTCTATCTTCTGGAATTCCGGCTAGTCTACTAATGAACTTGACAACTTATTCTCAGTTAAGGACAAAGTCAAGCCTAAGAAGAGTTCTTACAGAGCTCTTCCCAGAGCCTACCGGACCGGTCACGCTATTAAGGAAAAGATATCAGTGAAGGGGACATCTTGGCGCTAAACGTTAGGATAGCGCACATTATCACGGTGCTTTGGGTATACTGATGCAAGGACGCTGTCCTGACAGCGATCACGGATTCTCGCACTGCATTCTCTAAGCCCTTCGCTAGGTTACGTAACGGAACTGGACTCAGGAGGAAGGAACTTACCGGACAAAAATCACCATGGTCCGGGGATTCAGTTGGGACAACGAGTCTCCGAAGTATGTTCTGCGAGATCTTCTCCTTGCCACTCCTTTCGTCGCCCGCAGTAGTCACACATGCATGCGCGTAGAATTTGAGTTTTTGGCGTTCCAGCGTCCTGCCATTATCCTCCCACCACTTATGCATGTTTGGTTCAAACCGCTCGAGGTGAGTTATGACAAGACCAACAGGAGTTTTACGCCAAGCCCGCTTCGAGTAGAAGTTATTGTAGTTTTCGAGTAGGTTATTTGTCGCCCGTCCCGCCCGCATGCAAAAAAGGAGAAGGTGTATTCCTTCAGCAGCGTGTAGGGTCTTTAAGAGGTGTTCAATCTCCTTCGTGGATTTCCCCTGTTTCTTATTCTCTTCCCTGGCCGGGTTCCATCCTGGTGTATCCCAAAGGTTCACCCGGACGTCGCTCGAGCCAAAGTTCAGGGTGTAGCACGCGGCGTTAAGAGTCCCGCCGTCTACATCATTGGATATTTCGATTTCTTCCTTTCCGGCGATTAAATTGACGATGGACGACTTCCCAGACCCTACTTCTCCAAGGAGGACGACATTGCGCGTACCCATATGGACGAGAGGATGCGACTTGAAGTAGTGGTAGGTGTCGAACAAGGGTTTGACGCTGGCGGGGCAAGGGGACAACGAGGATATTGTCACGACTCATGGTCCAAGCCAAATCGAGGAGTGCTGATAGTAAACGAGGCCAGGTCCCTAGTAATCGCGTTCGTCATCCACGCAGGTGTGTAAGTAAGTAATAGTTGTTAATGAAGTGAGCCATAGCCAAATCACGTGCTAGTGACTACCCACGCGTTTTGAATCCCTGAGTGGCAGTGGCATCGGACAAGGATGGGTGTTGCAGGACTGTGGGAGGCAAGTGTGCGACGATTGCAGACATGACGCCAGAAACTAAATTCCCGTTCAGGTTCTTCGACCAGCTGCTGAGGTTCGCTCTCTGACAGACCTTGCAGTCTCAGATGGATTTGTCGCGAATCCGGGCGGCCGACGAGGATTTCGAATCGGGATTGACGCGTCTATTTGGTTCTTCCATGCAGCCTATGGAAGAGAAGGCGAAAACCCGGAGCTGCGCACGCTTTTCTTTCGATGTTGTCGACTTCTTCAATCTCCCCTACTCCCCCTCTTTGTGTTTGACGGACCCAAACGTCCCGCCGTCAAACGCGGCAAACGTGTCGGTGGAAACGCGCACTGGCTCACAACGGGTATGAAGAACATCATCCAGGCGTTTGGCTTTGAATGGAGAATGGCACCCGGTGAAGCAGAAGCTGAACTTGCATACCTGAACAGAATTGGTGTCATCGACGCTGTTTTGTCGGACGATGTAGACAACTTTCTCTTCGGCGCCACTATGGTCATCCGCAAGTGTGTCTCAATCTTTTCTTCAATCATTTGTGAGGGCTAATGCAACGTAGTCCAAGCAGCACGCTTTCTGGTAATCGCTCGCACCCCGTCAAAAATTCAGAGGGCAAAGATGACGGTAATCACGTGCTAACTTATCGTGCTTCCTCTCTTTCAACTCACCCGGACGTACAAATCACTCGTGGGGGTACTATTCTTATTGCCCTTCTCTCTGGAGGCGATTACATACCGGCAGGGCTTCCAGGCTGTGGAAAGGCCTTCGCTGTAGGGCTTGCTCGTGCAGGTTTTGGAGAATCTTTGATGCATGCTGCCACTACACTCAAGGCAGACAAACTCGACAACTTTCTGAGCGAATGGCGCAACCAGATAAGGGCAGAACTCAAGTCAAACAAGAGTGGTTTTTTACCGTCCAAAAAGCCTTCTCTTGCAGCTTCTCTGCCAGACTCGTTCCCATCTATTCCCGTCCTCTTGTCATATATTTCTCCGATCACGTCCGAAACGGAGCGACCACGGCATCCCCCACCTCCCGTTTTGTGGCCAAGCGATCCGGATCCAGCACAGATAGCTTCCCTCTGTGAACTGTATTTCGAATGGGGTGTCAAGGATATCATTATGAAACGTTTCAGAACCGTGTTATGGCCAGGTATCGTGTGTAGGGCTCTTAGACGCAGAGTCATCGACGCCGAGGCGGTGTCAGATTGTGATCAGGACGGCTCTACCAGTCTTCCAATGGTGATTGCTTCTGAGTCTTCTGTGGCAGGCGCTCTCCCCCAGGTGCGTCCATCAACTTCGGAAGGTGACGCGGCGGAGGGTGTCCCCCCTCCTCCATCCATGCCCTTTTCACTTGCCTTATTTCGTCTCGACCCGTCCCCCTCCCCGCCTTCCTCTCGCCCTGCAGACGGTTCTGAAAAGTCCGATGATGATATAGAGCGCGAGTCCTCGCTGGTGATGGATGTGCTTTCCATCCGTGAGCACTCTTCAACAGACGGCATGCCGGAGTACCGAGTGCTCATCGATCCATCGGCACTCGCAGATCGTGCGGCATCCGGTGTACGAGGTATCCGCCCACCAATTGATGTCCCGTCAGCCTCTGAGGACGGAGGCGACGAAGAAGTTGAAGACGACGAAGCCGCTGCCGACGACAACGACACCGCTTTAGAGCGACTCGAGACAGCTGCACAATCCAAGGCCTAAGAAGCGAACTAAGCGCACGCAATCTGCACCTGTTTCACCCACGGCGTCGCTTCGTTTGTGGCTGCCGGCTGTGATGGTGCGAGCTGTGGTTCCTGGTCTAGTTGATGCATATGAAACGAAAGCGCAACGACGGGCCGAGAAGAAGGCGCGGAAACGTACAAAAGAGTCGGGTACTGAGAAGGCGGGCGCCCAGTCCAAAGTGACTACAGTCAATACCGCCAACGCCTCTTCGACGGTGCACCATGCCACGACAGCGAGCAAATCAACACGATTTGCGAGCAAGGGTCGTCGGAAACCAAAGGGTGCGGCAGAAGCGCAAGATGAGGGTTACGAATACATTAACCTCAGTGATGCAAGTACGTGCTCTGAGGACGAACCGGTGCAGGCGAAGGGCAGGAGCAGGACTACTGCTCGCGCAAAAACGATAAAGAGGCATCCCGAACCACGACCAACCGTGGAAGACTCCTTCCCCCCAACGAGTCCTGTAGTCGCCGAGCGAGTAACCTGCAGGCCTAATCTACGTCCGCCTTCCTACGACAAATCCGAAGAGGACTATCCGCTAGCTAAGCCTTCGCTGCCCGCGAAATCGGCATGTATTCGTCCTCTTGAGGTCTTACGCCGTAGGACCAATGCGAAATCGAAGGATTCAACGAAGCCCCCCGCAGTTCAGGCGGAGGGAGTGGAATCAGCCTCTACGCAATGTATTTCTTCGCCGACGTGTGTTCCACGACCTGTAGCTCCTGCCCAAAAACCGATTGTTGCTCGCAAACCACGGCTATATATTGACGTAAGCTCAGATGAAGTTGAGATTGCTGAGGTCAGAACGACTGTCGCGGTGAACGCACCCGTTGTTAAGGAGAGTAGAACGCAGGTTGCGGTAACGGATTTCTTTTCTGTGTCAAAGGGCAGGACAGGTCCTAAGGCGTCCTCTAAACTCGCCACTCCGATTAAACTCGCACATATTAGCCTTCTTTCTGACACGTTAGAACATGAAGATCCATCTGGGACGTCTTGGTCTACCTGTACTTCCCCCGCTACATCAAAGGGTCGGCCATTGACCCCACGCCCTTTTCCGATGCCCCCTCCGGTAATAACTCCTTCGGATTTGCAAGATAGACAGAAGACACCACCAAACACTGACATTTTTGGCGCTCCGAGGTCAGTACTTTCCTCTGCGTATCGCGCTCTTGTCGACTATCAAGGATGTACTCACTCTGCAGATCATCCGATAGTCTGACTGGAGTGTGTCACGAGTCTCTGTTACCAAAAGGTTCCGATACTGTTGAGGTACTGTCGGATTCTGAAACCCCACCCAATGCCAAGTCCCTGCGAACGTCACCAGCCCATAGATCACCGCATGCACGTGAACCTCGCTCTGCCCGCGATCTGGGCACTCCGTCGTCGCCAACGTTGCTGGTAACACGTCTGCCGCCCGAAGATAGCCTGTCCAGTCCACACGCTGAAGAGCCTGCTAGTAGGCGACTGTTGAATCCGGCGCCCAGTTCTTCAACTACGCAGATTCCGACGGGGAATGTACTGAATGACGTGATCTGGATATCAAGCGGGTCTGAAGACGAGGACAACACTGACGAGATCGGAGGAGGCGACGCCGACGTGGCAATGATCTTGTCCGCACCGCCTGTTCTCTCCGAACCAGAATCCGAACCACCACCCCCGTGTGTCCGTACTTCAAAGTTCAGACCTGGTGGCGCCCCCGGGACAGTGGTAGTTGGCAGTAAAAAAGGGAAGGTGGACCTCGGTTTAGATAGGATGTCCAAAGACGTCGCGGTGAATGGGTCAGAGACGAAGGAGACGGAACAGGTAAGACGAGTTAGGGAACCTCCGCTTCTTTTGGCTCGAGCAAAGAGAAGTGCGAGTAAAGCCACCTCCGTTGCTACAACTTCAACGAGAATTACTTCCGGAATGCGACCAAGTTCATCGGCGTTAGATGATATTATCGATCTTACTTAGTGTTATGTAGTGGATCATATCTGGGTATTGTAAAGACGATATGCGTACAATAAGTATTATCGTTACTTTATTATTACTTTCGGTTGGTACTATGTAGATTTATGCCGGATAGCATGCGCAGGCTCACATGTCAACCTGGTTAGCCATCCCGATGCAATGTATACTACCTGTTCGCAGGGTGGATGGACCTGACTTGCATGCGATCGAGTGGCGGTGGCAAGAAAGAGTAGCAATCGTGGCCATCACATAGTGTACTGGGACTCAAAGGCCGTAGCTCAAAGTACTACGTGTTGTATACGTGATGCATTGTAGTAACTCGACCGTAAAAAGATGAGATGACGCAGGTATGTCGAGCAGAAAGGCAGTGGACGAACATAAAAATCGTGATTATACATGCCATCGTACAAGCAGACAGAACAAAGACGGACCTCGCTAGGTCCTTTTGCCTCCGAATTCTTCCCCCGGAGTCCCTTTAAAGTAACGCACGCCAAAGGCGCAGCTCCAGACGGGCTCAGTATACAGCGGTGAAATTCCGATACTGTTCCTGAGCCATAACGCCCTCCGCTCCCGCATGCTCCGCCCCTGCGCCTTCTTCGCCGGGCGAGGACTCGTCCATTTTTTCCACGAACCTCTTGACGACTTGCAGCCGCTGTCGCCAATTCGTGATGACTTCCACTTCCACTTCGTCCCTTTCGGTGCGCTCGAACATGCTCGCGAACCGGTCCGAAAGCAAACTCAGCTGCCTGACTAGTAGAGGGAGCTTCTCTGCGGATATCAGCTTGAAATTCCCGATTGGGGTAAAGTCCTTCATCCCGGGTGCACGCTGCACCGTCACCTTGAAGTATTCATTCTCGAGCTCGTGGAGCTGAGACGGAGGAGAAAGAGATGGATTAGCAAGCGTTGACTGCGTGGAGGGGACGGTGGAATGCCTGAAGTTTGAAAACGCAGCAATAGCTCCCTGAGAATGTGGTTCGATGACGATGTTCACGAACTGAAACTGAGTTGCAAGCGTATCGAAGCGATATGGCCTTCCCGAGTCGTTCCAAACGATCCTCACATAATCATTCCCGATATGCCGCTTTTTATTCACGCAATACTCGTCGTCGGGCACATTGGGCATCATCGTGGCTGTGTGATACAGGACCTGCGCAATGTCATCCCACCACGCATATGCGTATTCCCCGTCTTCGTCCGGCGTCAGACCACCGGCATAAACATCGACCTGACCGCGTAAATTAATCAAACGGCCGATACCCTCTAGAAAGCGCGTGTATGCCGGAGAACCATGCGTATTGCGGAGAATTTCTAGCTCGTGAGTTTGGCCAGGCGCTACGTACAAGATTCCCACTTTGTGGGTGTCGATGACAGGTGTGCGCTCCAGCGACCGAAATAGGCTGGGTAGTGCTGACGGGTCGATAACGCGTTTGCACATCGGAGAAGGATCGGGATAAGGTGAAAGTTGGAGCGCAAAGAACGAGGGATCAACTGTGACGTGCTTCCGTCGCTGTGATGGAGCTGTTTTGCTCCACACATACCCCGTAATCGGGTCCGGGACTGGAAGTATAGGACCCTCAGTGCCAGGACGCTCTTCAACGACACCACGAATGTCCTGTATATAATAAGATCCGCTTCAGAACAAAATTACGGAAACAGAAATGTCGCCTACCTCATTTTCACTTGTCACCCGGCTCCCTTCGTCTTCAGGAATAGGTGGGTGAGGTCTCGTCTCCTCCCTTTCAGCCAGTATTCCAGCTGGCAGCGAGACCATGTCCGGATCCACATCTCCAGGGCCAACCAGAGGAACATTCTCCAGTCTACACAAGAACTTGGTGTACCCAGACGGCCGTCGAGATATCACTTCAATCCAACCCAACCGAGCAAGGGTTCGAATGGTGACAATTGCGTTACCCATTATCCACGATTTCTCACTAACGGCGGGTTCTGATGCAGTGTCTGAGGGGTTATTGGTCGGATTCATAATGATCTCGCTGAGGACCGAGTTGGTTGGCCGGGGGTCCGCACTAGCGTATGTGTACCTCGCCAACCAGTCAAAGCATACTTCGGTCGGCTCGTCCACTTCTGCCCTCCCTTCGTTCGCCAACAATAACTGTCGAGTGATGTATGGGATATGCCTTGGCCGATCCGACAGCTTGACCGACAGAAACCATACGTATACGACGTTGAAAGAGATCATCCGGACGAATTGAGACATAGCCCAAGAAATAATCGGGGCGGCACCGGGGCGATTGTGGTGCTGGAGATACTGCAAAGCGACGCCAAAGATCATCTTAAAATCGTCCTCTCGTAGGTTAGCATGCAACTCGGTAATCGAACCAGTGATGGCCAGGAAGTTGAGGATATGGACAGCCATGGCCGGGTTGGACATGATCTGGGAAAGCTTTTCGAGGAGAGGGGGGAATGTCCGTTTGAGCGAAGACGTGAGTTCGAAGGCGCACAACGTGAGGCCGCGAAGGCAGATTAAGATTGTAGAGGGTTGACCATTGAGACCCTCCCTCAGCACGTCGACAAGGGCATGACGAAGTGGAATATCAAGGCAGCGTCGGTAGCTAATAAGGACGGAAAGCGTTTGGTACGCGAGCCCATGTGCATCGCGCACCTTCAAACCAGGAGGCCAACGGTCGATGTAAGATCCCAGTTCTCCGCTGGTGACACCTGAACAGAGAACATTGAGTAATTTCGGGATGAGCGCGCGGCATTTAGGACCGCAAAAGAAGTGCTTGTTAGCTAATTGAATGGGGAGATGGCATAGAACGTAAGACAGAACGTCCCAGTTTCTCTCTTTTTCTATCACACTCAACAAAGCGCTGAGGTATATGTCGACTTCCAACACGCAAGGAGAATCGCCGTCGGGATCGTATGTCACGGCACCTTCACTGAGCGCATCCGTCTCTACCCCGATAAAAGGTAAGTTCTCGGGAACGGACCAGAGAACATCCCTCGCTGGTCTTTGTGGAAGGGCAGCCGACGCTGGAGGCGAAACAGGCAAGCGGGCACGGGACGTACTCCTACTCGATCCGCTCTGCGAAGGTCCCACACCCCGTCCTCGAGAGAACCTCCTCTCGTCCCTCTCCCTCGGTCTTCTGGAGGGCAACTCGTCTACAGGTGTTTCATGCAATGGACCACGCTCTTCCTCTCGCTGATGATGTCCGTGACTGGAGAGTTGGCTGGCAGAGTCTGGCCCCCGCCCAATCACGGAGGCCAATTTAGTAATTTGCCCGTTTATATCATAGTGTGCTTCTGCAAAATACAGCCGATGGTCTCTGTCCGCACGTAAGCGCATCAAGAACTGGAGGGCGGTCAGTCTTGCGCGCGGGCACTTGCCGTTCGTAACAACTTCTACGAGGGCAGTAAACACGGAGAAAGCCACGTCGATGTTGGCCTGTGAGAGTGAGTATGGTGTAAATACAAGCTGACTGAAGACGGTCACAAGCGCAATCACGGCGAAGGAGGCATGAGAGAGGATAGGTTCAGTGGGTGACAGAGGTAACGGCGAAAGGACTTGTTGCTGTTGTGACAGTAGTGGCTGCGAGAGAGGTGGTACGGCGTCACTCTGAGATTGTTGGTCCTGTTGCAAATGAACCTGCGACTGAGTACGGGACGTTCCGGCTAATGTGGAGAGCAGCGACATCACGGAAGGAAGTGCAGAGTCCCTTGAGGATAGGTTCCGATACTCGGATTGCCTCCTCGACAGAATAGGAGAGGCGACACTGGATGATGATGCACCCGAGAATGCACTAAAGGCAGCAGGAGACTGTGGCTCGGTTGATGTGTTCACCGCAACTGTATCGTCATCATCTTCTTGGGGTCCCTCTCCCGCGATACACTTCAACAGCTCCAGCATCTCCCACGTTGATGTAGAAGGCGAAGAAGAGCTGTCAGGCACCCGCGTAGAGGACGCAGACGAAAGCGAAGCCCCCATCTGAGATTCTGAAGGTTTCTGCCGCACAGTAACCGTCCGCAAGACGACCTCGTCTGCCAAAATCCTCGGCATGACCGAACATCCACACCCGGTGGCGAAATCCTCGACACACCCCTCCACGCTCGCCTCGCGCTCACAAAACTTGAATACGAGCTCCGCAAGAGCCATCCGGTAAATATGCAAGTCTCTCAAGGAGTCGTACACAGCCTGTAGAGTTTTCATCACCTCCAGCCTCGTCAGAAGTCGGGTAGGAGAGAAGATAGTTTCGTTAGAGAGGATGCTGTCCCAGTTGGTCAACCAGGCCGGCGAGGCGGGTGATAAGTCATGCTGTTCGAGCATGATGCCGGGTAACTTCGCCGTGTCTGCATCGGTGAGATGTTCAGCTATCGATAAAAGCGTCATGGACAGGGACGGGTTCATGTATGTCGAATGATCCTGAGCAAGAAGGGAAGCAAGTGTCCGGAGAAACGGACGAGGGGAATCATTTGGTTGGGAGAGTGGGATTGTGAACGGTGTGCCATCAGCGTTTCTAAGGAACATGAGAAAACCATCAACACGTATGTCGACAGGGCACGCACTTCAGAGGGCGGACGACGCTTGCCAGATGTTTGAGTGATTCGCCAGTAACTGTTGCTTCCTCTTCATCCCACTCAACACGATCGTCGCGCTCACCCAGCTCCTGAAAAATATCCTTCAGCGTTCCCGCAGCTTCGTCCAGTATCCTATCTCTCTCGTCAGCGAGTACGGCCAACTGCTCACTGGCAGCACGTCTTGCCCATGCTTCAATCGATTTAGATAGCATTCGTTCAAGCTTGAGTAGGTCCCATCCCGAAAGTTCATCTTTGGACCACGCACGCTCCATAAGGTCCCGTTCAAGATCCATCTGACTGGGTGCTCCAGAAGGCGAATACGTCACTGAGCTAAGCCTCGCGATATAAGCCCTCGCCATTTTACTCGAAAGGCCCTGTCGAATGTCGTTTCTGAGAGTCCTGTGTGCGCCGAGCGACGTTGCATACCACGTTGGATTCGCGGCATCCTGGTCCGAAGGAGGCGGAGACAGATGTCGTTTGAGAATCATCATGCAAGTGGTTCCGTACGGTCCTGCGAAGAGCGAATGGAGGGTCTTTTGGATCCTGTCCTCCAGCCCTGTGAGACCGAGCGGACGTCCGCTCATGACTGAAAGGCGGGGAAGTGGCAAGGCAAAGTATGCTTGTACAGAGAAGAGGAGGGGAAGGATGGACGAAAGGATACGCGGTGCGAGCGACTTGAGCTGGGAATCGAGGTGATTGAGGTAGATGGTGACCATGAGCTCCGCGGGATGTTTGCCTGTTGGCGTATTGACTTGCGAGTGGGACCGCAAAGAGAGTGAGGACGGATGGCGGCGATGCCCACTTGCACCCACGGGTCTAGCACTTGGAGGCTGTTGGTCGGTGGGCGGAAGGACGGGAGCACCCTCATAACCCAGAGAGACTGGTGGAGGGAGACCAAGTGCCGTTGACACTAAACTCGCATAGAATTGGAGGATAGTGGCTAAGTCACCCTCGGAAACGCGTGCAGCGGTCTCAGGGTTGTCGAGCATAGAAGAGACATAAGAGGCGAGAAGCTCGACACTTCGTTCGCGTTCCGCGCGGTCATAAGGATCGCACGATATGTAGACATCGAAAGCACCTTGTAGCCAACTCTTAAGAACGTTGAGAACGGGGATCTCCATGCCAAATACGTCCTTTCCGTCCTTGGTGAGAGCGCCAAGAGCTTTGAGACGCGACTCGCCTACTTCGGTGGACCAGGATGAGTGCAAGATGAGAGTGAAGTACGAAAGCTTGTCAGCTGTGCTGACTCTGTCTTCGTACCTCTCCCAGAACGCGGTCATGATGTCGTATGCGGCACACTGGAGTGATGCTGGTGAATCTGCGGTACATAAAGACCCCAATACGGGGTTCAGGACAGCTGGACGTGGAAGAGGAGACAGGGATTGGATGGCGTTCGCGAGGGCACGCGCATGGGTGAGACTGGGTACTGCTGGGGGTGAGAGCGACTCGACGAGGGCATCGAACGAGAGTGTGTGAAGCTGGGGCGGGTTTGGCGATGCAACGGTCTCTTGCCTTGGTCTTCGCCAGGGGCCAAAGGATGGGAAGGTGGTCGTGTTCGACCTCGGGCGTACCCTGATATTGTCGGCATCCAGTTGACGAGCCATATGCAGGATAACAGATGGACCTGTCGAGATGAGATTATTAGTATTCGATCGAAATGCGCCGACGTTGTCGATTACGATTACTTACCGATCACACCAGCGTTGGTTATCAGCGGTGGTCACCGACGACGACGACGAGGCGTTGCCAGATTCAAAACGATCTCGACTGCACCAGCCTGGCGGGTGCCCTTGACAAGCCACATGACCCAAGCCGTTCCTAGATAGGCCAAACACGCCCAGCTGGTCACCAGTTCCACCCATCTGAACGTGACAGCGACACTCTGGGCACACAGTATCTACACCGAATATCTCCTTGACGTTCAGGGCGAAATTGCGGCGGCGAGTGAGGGCCAAAGTTGCGCCAGCAAATTCAAAACTCCCCACCTTTTATTGGCATATCCGAATCTTAGACAAACGAGAACGAACGAGGAATGGCCAACAATATTATGCCAGAAAAGTACGTTTATTCAGAGACTCGTGCCAAGTAAATTTCTCGATCGTGGATAACTTGACGAGGTAACCTAAGACGACGAACGCCTCTTCGAAAGATAGGGGTCGTTTATCCCAAACCTGGCCACAGCGAGTAGCGAGGATCCTGCTTTTCTTTGCTCTCGATACCCCTTGTCTCTATGGAACTACGCGATCGAGTCACCAAGGAAGTAGATCTTGTAGAGACACGGCCAACGTGCATCCCGTATCATTCCAAATCTGCCATTGATAGGTGAATCAATGTCCCTCAGTGCGGAGTGCTCTCAACAGGTAAGCACATACTCCGTGGTCCCGTAGCCCATTCCCGTTTGACTGAGCCGAGAGAAAATGACGATAGATTAGCTGAGCCATGTCAGTGTGTTCTGCTCAACTCTTAACTGAAATTGCCGAAAGATCGCTAGGAGATGATATCTTCAGTCCACGACTTCGTTGGTGGCAAGCGTGGATGCTTTTGATTAGTGATGGTGACCAGGGCCATATGCCCCATCTGGATCAGCTCTTTCTTTCAGTGGCGGATCGATTCTCCTGACCGACCAGCAACGAAGGCAAGCAGGTAGTACTAGCTACAATGGAATCCACCGCTACTTTGGACTTGCAATGGTGGAGTGCAACGCCCATTACGCAAGCTAGCCCTGCGGTATGATCTGGGACTCGCCAACACATCTGCGCCCCACTTCCGTGCCAGTTTTTGTCTTCGTCTCAGTCTCCCAAGCAATACTTATCAGACGAAGTGACTCGTGATCCTCGGATGAGTCTCGATCTCAATTAACTATGTACTTTCTCTCTATCGACCTCCCTACATGATGTGTAATTACGAAGACGGTGGGTAACTTCGGTACAAACTCGATAACAAGTACCGTATGGATGACGGTGATGTGACATTAATGCGGATATTGCGGTGGCGCATCAACGCATTGTGTCGTTCACGTCATCATGAGGAGCCCGCTGCGCAGCTCTGCTTGGGCTTATATGTACTTGCCGGGCCTCGCACCACGACATGGTCTGGTCACCGGTGTCGTTTTTCATTGCCTCAAAGGCGGGAACGCGCGCCACTTGTGAGTGATGCACCCTGCCGGAATATCCTCGGGAGAATTCAATCTCTGGGACTGGGTGCATTCATTTATTTCAGCTCAGCGAAGGTAGACTGTTGGGGGAATCGTTATTATTTTTGGAAATGGCTAGCCTGGACTCCTTACCTACCTCGCGTGGGTCGCGTAATCTGGGGGTAGTTATAACCGGCCATGTTGTTTTGTCCTACACCCATCGGTAGAGTCGAGCGTCGTGATGGGCCCAACGTTGAGGGCTTGGCTGCTCGCCGTGGTGCATGTCGTCGCCGTCCAGTCACTCACCAACTCGACGTCTTCGTTTTCGTTTTCTGGGGTGCCGAGTAGTGCAGTGAGCCCAACTAACACCTCAACGGGCACCACCGCAAGTTCGAGCTCTTCATTCTCAACGGTGACCTCAGTCACTACCACCTCTACAACACCAGCTTCTGTCGCTACCGAGACTGGCCCTCTCACTTGGCCCATTTCAGAGTATCCCTTCACTCCTTTCCCAACTCCAACCTTTGCTCCCATCCCACCTATATTCCCCGAAACAGATCCTCTAAACCCTCCCCCAGTCAGTTCAGACTTTAATGTCGTGCCGGACTTCGCTCCTGCATGGGCAACTGCATACGAGAAAGCAAAATCAATGGTTTGTACCACGTTCACTCGATTAGGAAACACCTGTTAAGCAACGTGCTTACACTTTTGTCCACGCAGATCGCCAACTTCACCATCGAACAGAAGGTCAATATAACCACTGGCGTTGGATGGATGAATGGCCTTTGCGTTGGGAACATCCCTTCTGTCGCCGAGTTCCCCGGATTGTGTCTTCAGGTCCGTTTCACCTTGTCTTTTCTACCAGTTTGTTGAAAAGCATGCTCTAGGATTCGCCTTTGGGCGTGCGGTTTACTGATCTTGTAACCACATTCCCCGCTGGCGTCACTACTGCGTCTACGTACGCGACCCCGTCTCTCCATTTGTGGATTCCCACTGACTATTTGCTCTAGGTGGAATCGCGCCTTGATTCGTGCGCGTGGCCTAGCATTAGGTCAAGAATTCCACGCGAAAGGTGTCAATATTGCCCTTGGACCAATGATGAACATGGGTCGTGTAGCACAAGGCGGGCGCAACTGGGAAGGCTTTGGTGCAGACCCCTTCCTCACCGGTGAGGCGGCGTACGAGACAATTCTTGGCTTGCAACAAGCCGGTGTTCAAGCCACGGCGAAGCACTACATCAACAAGTGAGTTTATCATTGTATGATTCCCGAGTGAAAAGGGGCGTGACATTCTTGTGCAGCGAGCAAGAGTGGAAGCGTACTCAGGAGTCGTCCAACGTCGACGATCGTACTGAACACGAGATCTACGCGCACCCGTTCTTGCGTTCTGTCATGGCTGGCGTTTCATCCGTGATGTGTTCTTATAGTAAGCTCCTGCATTAGATTTGTCTAATGTCCCAGCTTGACGGCAGCTCCACAGACCTCGTCAATGATACCTATGCTTGCAACAACTATAAAATCCTCAGCGATATTTTGAAGCGCGAGTTTGGTTTCCAGGGCTGTAAGTTTCTATTGTACTGATTGATATCATGACGCGATTAACTTATCCTCGTCTAGACGTCATGTCTGATTGGGCTGCCACTATGAACACACTCTCAGCGGTGGCAGGTCTTGATGTATGTGCAGCCAGCTGTAATTTTTTCGCCCTTAAACATTCTAACAAAAACATCAAAAGATGACTATGGCCGGTGACATCACCTTGGGATCCGGCACGACATACTTTGGTGCCAACCTCACTGCCTACGTTATGAACAACACTATTTCCGAAGCGCGACTCGATGATATGGCAACGCGGATCATCGCAGCCTGGTACTACATGCACCAAGATCAGGGCTACCCCAATGTCACCATTGATTCCTTCCATCCGTATAACCCTTTGAACTATGAGGTTAATGCACAATCGGACCACTACCAGCTCGTGAGACAGATCGGGGCTGCGGGAACCGTACTGCTCAAGAACGAGATGAACGCATTGCCGTTAAATAAGCCAAGGAGTGTCGTGCTAGTCGGCAGCGACGCGGCTCCACCTGTTTCGGGACCGAACGAATACTCTGATCAGGGTGGTGACCCGACAGGCATTCTGGCCCTGGGATGGGGATCTGGGTGAGTTTCCCGTCCATCCTGACGAGACACTAGGGGTATGGAACTCATTATTATATAGGACTACAAATTTCACCTACTTGGTATCTGTATGTGCAGGCTTTTAGTTTTCGAATCTGTTTGGTTGACGGTCCACAGCCTTACGAAGCCATCCAAGCACGTGCGAGACAAGATCAGACTAGCGTCTTTTGGGACTTCGACAACTGGAACCTTGACCAGGCTGGCAATTCTGTCATAACTGCGGAAGTTGCGATTGTGTTCATCAACTCCGACTCTGGCGAGGTGTGTATGCGCCCCATTGTTTGGACAAGTGCTTGCGCGGAATTGCTTACTGATGTGAATAGGGCTACATCACCGTCGACGGAAATGTAGGAGACAGGAAAAACCTTGACAGCATGGCATGAGGGCGACGAGCTTGTTCTAGCTGTTGCTGCACAGAACAACAACACTATTGTCGTCGTGAACAGTGTCGGACCGCTCATTATAGAGCCATGGGTTGACCATCCCAATGTCACTGCTGTGAGCGATGCTCCTTCCGAAGGTCATGGAATACGTTACTCACAGTCTGACTCCGATATGTTTAACGGGAACGTAGATTGTGTGGGCAAGTCTTGGAGGTAACGAGGCCGGAAACGCGATCGTGGATATTCTCTATGGCGCCTGGAACCCGTCCGGACGTCTTCCGTATACCATCGCAAAAAATGCAAGCGATTACTCGGCGCAGCTCGTCCTCGGGGGTACTGCAACGGACATTCTATCCATAGACTATACCGAAGGGTGCGCTCGATTTACTTCAAGTTTGGTTCTCCTGATGACAAGATGAATTGCAGCCTGTACATTGACTATCGCTGGTTCGACGCCGTGAGTGAACTTACCTAGCTGCCTTTGATTGCACCTAGAGAGAGCACAGTGCTAATTCGTAACATCTTTAGCAAAACATTACCCCACGCTATGAATTCGGGTATGGTCTGAGCTACACGACGTTCGAATACTCCCAACTCGTTGTTACACCTGTTGACGCTTCTGTGGACTCTGCTCAAGCAGAATTGATCCAGAACTGGGAGAATGGGGGCACCTCGCCCATTGAGGAAGGATCTTCGACTGCATTATGGTATGTCGGTCTTCACTGTTCTATCCCCCGGTATTCATTGACCATCATAAACAACACAGGCTTCACATGCCTTTGTTCCAGGTGACGTTCAACGTGGAGAATACTGGACCGGTATACGGAGGCGAGGTATGATCAAACCTTTGCGACCCTTGTATCATATCCTCACCCGATAATTTCAGATTCCTCAACTGTATGTGCACCACCCTCCATCCGCCGGGGAGCCTCCTTCTGTCCTGAAAGGTTTTACCGATATTGAACTGGTGCCTGGCCAAACTGGGCAGGCTTCCATTACGATCTCGCGGTACGATCTGTCGGTGTGGGACGTTGTCAGGCAGGGGTGGGCGAAGCCGAATGGAACCATTGGGTTTTCGATCGGCGCAAGTAGTAGAGACTTCAGGTTGGATGGGACGTTCCCGCTCTGAGTTGGGAGTTGTTGAACCGGACTGATTCTGAATGCGAATTTTGGACACGTATTGGATGCTCGTTGTCCAGCAGTACCCTCGTCGATACGCTGTAAGTAAACTACGTAGTAAATACCCACAGAGCGCAGGTAATAGGCTTAGTAGTTCTCAAGAAGTGAAAACTCTCGTTTGGGCTTATCTTGATTTGTATATCCTCATGCATGCACGCACAGACTCAGCGTTTCTGGAACTCTGTCATGACTTCTCTGACATCTGCAGACAAACGCGAAATCGGACAGGTGAAGCCATCGTGCAATGGGGGGGTGTTGTCTATGGCTGACAGTTATGGAAGCACTTCGTGTTTGGCTTCCATGGCCATGAGATCAGCGAGGATGTCAAGGTCCTCATTCGCGACTATCACGTAGGGCGAGTGTCTTTCGCGTGCAGTGACTGTAGGGGTGCATGATAAGACTTGGGACTTCAGGAACATCATCCTTATGAAGAGGAATGTGCAAGGTAAGTCAGAGCTTTAGACAGATCCAACAGTTACACCAACTTGCCTCTCGTCTGGAAACCTTCCGGACGACAATGATACGTCTGTAGATGTGAAGCAAGTCCATCGATTGGTGCAGAGTTTACAGCAACTCGCGAAGGAGTCTGGGCACTCTCGCCCGCTCATGATCGGGATCGATCAAGAGAACGGTGCGTCACTCATTTGCCCTTATGATGTTCATCCTCCTCAACACCTCGACCTTAACGGGATACACTAGGTCTCATCTCTGCATTTACTAGCTCCACTGCAGGAACCCAGTTGTGAGTTTCGTGTCAGCGTTGGCAGCCCTGGGTATCACCTCACCAGGCTTCTATTCCAAACATTTTGCTGTAACAGTCCTGGTGCGATGGCACTCGCTGCAACGGGCTCGCCAGAGATCGCAGAGGAGTGTTCTGCAGCTACTGCCCGGGAGATGAAGCTCGCCGGAATTAATTGGGCATACAGCCCAGTCGCGGATGTTAACTCGAACCCCAAAAACCCAGTCATAGGTGGGCTAATATGTAGTCTCTGCGTGAACAAATGCCAACGTTTTCTTCTGTTGTTTTGACCGCTTACTTAGGGGTCAGATCCTTCGGTGACGGTAAGCTGTATATAAATACATCGTACCAGACGCTCATAAGGGTGGATTACTTTCGCAAAGATCCGGATGAGGTGGCAAAATATGCTTCTGCAGTTAGTCGTGGCCTGATGCAAGGGGGTGTCGCCCCTTGCGCGAAACACTTTCCCGGACATGGGGATACCCACATAGATTCGCATCTTGCTCTCCCGGTGATTGAGAAGACCGAGGATGAGCTCATGGAAACGGAGCTCGTACCCTTTCATATACTTGTCGAGTCTGGTATTCCAACGATCATGACTGGTCATATGGCGCTTCCTCTCATCACCGGAGACAATACACCATGCTCCCTCTCCACAACGATCACGACAGATTTGCTTAGGGAGAAGATGGGCTATGGTGGGGTAATTGTGACCGACTGTCTGGAGATGAATGCAGTAGCTGCCTCATATACCCCGCAAAAGGGTGCCGTGATGGCCCTGCAGGCCGGCGCAGATATTGCCATGATCTGCCATACGATGAAGGTGCAAAGGGGTGCCATCGAGGAGACTTATGCGGCTGTCGAAAATGGCTCATTATCGCTTGAATCCCTCCGGAAAAGTGGACAGCGGATCGCCGCTCTGAAATTCGCATATGCAGGTACTTCTTGGGCGGACGTTTTCGAACCGTTCCATGAACAAGCCCTCGCAGACCTCCTTATCCGGAACGCACATCTCAGCGCTGAGTCATATGCTGTCTCGACAGCGTCGATTAGAGGGACCCTTCCAGTTGTAAGGAAAGACGATGGTCCAGTATTGGTTATGGCCCCAGTGATGGAGTATCTTGCACTGGAACAATCTGTGGCTCGCCGCACGAACTTGCGACATCTTCTGTATACACCTCTGCCAGCACATGGACGGGGGCAGCTTCCTGATGAAATTTCTGGTGCCCTCCGGGCAACCTCTGCAATTATATTTGTTACACGCAACGCGGATCGTAGCGGTTGGCAGGTTGATTACTTACGAAGGCTGCTGCAAGAAAAACGGGGTGCCACCCCCATCATCATTTTGGTTAGTTGTGCACCTTATGACGTGGTGGGGGCACCGGACATTCAGGAACCGTGTCTGGCTAGTTTCGAGTACACTCCAGCTGCGTTGGAGGCGGCTGTCGCAGTGATCTTTGGGGAACGCGAAGCGAAGGGACAGGTACCTGTGTCGTTGTGACCTCAGGTGGATGCAAAAGATGGCTGCGGCTTCAGCGTAGCTTTCTTGCATATATATTTTTTGACTGCAGCAATATTGTTGCAGGGAGTTGGATTTAGCTGTCATACATCATAGTGACTCATCGTGCCATCATGCGCTACGTGCATACGTATCCCTTTTACAGAAACAAGCATTACCATAGAGGTTGGTGGGTGACATTCAAAAACAGTGGCTGTCACCGATTCATGTTAGCTTGTATGAAATGAACTTACCCTTGAATGGTATGCCAGCAGTGTATCATGTTTGCCTGCAAAGGACCACGCCGATGCTAGCAGCACCCGGATAGATGGATTTGGACGACAACTTACACCCTCTTGCGACGTGTGTACGATATTGATAAACAACCCCACTTGGCTTAAGGTGGAAGGTGGCATAGGAGACGGAAGTATGAACTGATATGCGATAGTACACGCACATCGGGTGCGTGCGACTATCTTAGCGGATAATGATCCTTCTGTTCGGGAAGTATAATGAAACTTTCCACTGCAAAGTACCTGTTCGGCGTCCATTCGCTTCCGGCTTTCCCAGGCCGGTGAGGATAACTCACGGCATCCATAAGGAAATGTGCGTTGTAAATAGTTCATCAAATTTTGACAGCGTTCGAGGTGACCGCTGGCGAACAGCCCGGAGGCCTGTAGTACATAGGCCGCCGATTGGGGCGGGCGCATGTCCGGATAATTTGTACAACAATGCAGGATTCAGGGAGAATGGCTTTGCCTGAGTAGGTAGCTGGATCCAAACGCGGGCACGCGACCGCGTTTGGAGAAGAAATGTGGCTGGCTCGGCTGGTAGGCTATCGTCGATTCCATACTTCGGCTGATCATAAACGTTATAAGCTACGACGACGACCGCCGCCGGAAGCGATTACAATCTTGAATGAGAAAGAAGTCGTTATGAAAGTCGGAAAATTGCCAAATCCATTACCATGAGGTGATATTACGGGGTTATAAGAAGCGCATGTAGGGGCTGTTCCCCACGTGCGGCGCCAACGTGCGTCCGAGAGAATACGGCGAGGTACTGCTGGTTTGATATCAATGCAACGTTGTTGCTGATTTGAATAGAGGCATTTGGGGCAGTGTTAAAAATCCGGTGTGTTTAAACGGTGTAAACGCTATGACAAATCAGGCGTGGAGTACGATCGTTTTATCTGCGACACGCCACTCAGCCTTTGCATTGTCAACATCGAGATCTCGTTTGCGTTTCAAAGTCAGCGCCTGCATCGACGAGTCTGGTTCGGCGAAGGTGGCAGTGAGATCGGCATCTGAAGCACTGAGGTCGATGTCAAGGTTATACAACGATGGGACAGATAGCAGTATGCGTCTAGGCTCGACATCGAGAGTGGAAAGCGGGATAGCTGCATGCGTCTGTGTGTTTGAAATATCGCGTGTTCGGTCACACAATATGCTAAACCTATGGTGGCAGCGATACACACCAATGCAGGAACATTGATTACGATACGTAACTTTGAGTTTTCTTCACTCCAAGACCACGACGGAATTTTAGGGGCCATGCTAGTCGATGACTGTTGGTTCTTCAGAGTGCTTTCAGGTGTAGACTCGGCCGTAGGGCGGGGTGGGATTTCTTGAATGAGTTTGGCAGGTGCACGGTGGTTCGGGTGGCCGGGCGGATATAGTGTTGCAGGTACCAAGACTTGTCGCGCTTGGGGCTTTCCCTTGGAGGCTATGTTGGGTGTACCAATCTGCCGAGAAAGGATAATAGTTGTCTGTGCTTCGATGCGCTGGAAGGCAAGCTCTGAGGCGAAGAATGAGGCGAGTGTTTGGGTAGTGTGTTTAGTTTAGTATACACACCAATGATGAAAAACTTGAAATCAACATCTTTTAATGCGCGGGACTTGATGGAAGGGCTGAATATCGCGTCGAAGACGATGGAGGGCTGGCCGGCTGTTCAAATGCGGTGAGCGTAAGCACAGAGTCGGTAGTTGGCATGGAAAGTGGAGATAGAGTTGGCAGGTCGTCAGTATTAAGAAAATTGGGGAGCAGTAGTAACACCGACCTTTGTCGGAGTCACGGCGGGCATCAGATACAACAAGTGGGACGAACCAGCTCTCTGGATTAGATTCATCGATATGGAGGCCTCGCATGGCATGTTGTATCGCCTCCTCGCTTCCCTGCGGAGGAGGAGGCACGTTCGAATCCCATGCTATGTTTACAAAGATTTTGAGGCCTTTTGTGACCGGAATCAAGGGCGAAGCTCGGTTAATCTGAGCGTCCCGTGAAACGCCTGCTCTGTCAGCAGTCGACGGATGCACTACTGTGTCGTTCGTGGCTTTAGATTTGACACAGAAGCCCGGCACAGGGTTGAGCGTAACAGCGACCTGTTGTGTGCTAGTGGCAGTGGCCATCAGGACGCCGACAGGCTGCAGAGCGATTCGGTTCGGCGGATGACACGCACTCACGCTAAATAAGCGACGCCAGGAAAGGCAATGAAAAATATTGCCATAGGTTGGGCTTTTAAGAGGCCTCTTGATCAAGTATAAAAGGATCGTCTTCCAGCAAGACTATCCTCCCAAACAGCAGCGCTTTCTCTTCTCTGTGCCACGATCTCCATCTGCCATGTACAACATTACTCCCGTCCCCGAAGACGTAAAGCAAATCCAACAGTTCATTCAGGACAGACGTGTCATCGGTGTAAGTCATGTAACACGGACGTCCCCGTCTTCCAATGTTGAACGAGACAACGTACTCAGTATGACCCCCTCGTCCAACCCGCCTTGCTTTTGCACGAGATCACTCCCTCGGAGACATCCGAGATGACTATTGCCTCTGCTCGGTACCAAGCTGCCCGCATTGTTGCCGGCCAGGATGACAGGGTACTCGTCATTGTCGGTCCCTGTTCAATCCATTCCACCGAGCAGGCTATCGAGTATGCTCGTCTCCTCAGAGACAAAATCCCTACCTGGGACAACCTCTTGATTATCATGCGCGCTTACTTGTGAGTCATTCCATCAGTCACGTGACACTTACTTTGCTAACGCCTTTTCCAGCGAAGTACGTCGTATTTTTATCGCCTCGGTTTTCAGATTTTCTGAAGATGCTCTGGACAGAAACCTCGGACGACCGTTGGCTGGAAGGGCTTGATTAACGATCCAGTGCGTAATGGTCATTCGTCGGGTATCTGTGGGTCTAAATATTTGCTGCAGGACCTCGACGGCTCTTTCAAGATAAACAAGGGGCTGCGAATTGCTAGGAAGTTGCTTTGTGACTTGACAGATCTTGGCATTCCTGTCGGTGTCGAGTTACTTGACACCATTTCTCCTCAGTTTATTTCCGATCGTAAGCAATGGGACTTACCTCTCTCAGATCTTCTCATCGATTTGGATACGTAGTCATCTCCTGGGGTGCTATCGGTGCGCGCACCACTGAGTCTCAACTTCACCGTGAACTTGCTTCCGGTATCTCCTTCCCTATTGGTTTCAAGAACGGCACTGATGGAAGGTAAGATGCTTACCAACTTTAGGCTCCCCTCCTAACCGTTCCTCTAGCGTCTCTGTTGCAATCGATGCTATGCGTTCGAGTTCCAACCCTCATGCTTTCATGGGTGTTACCGAGCAGGGTCTGGCGGCCATCGTCAAGACTAGGGGTAACCAAGATGTCCATGTTATCCTTCGTGGTGGCTCCAAGGGCCCGAACTATGCATCTGAATATGTCCGGGCAGCTGTCAAGTCCATCGAGAAGGCCCGCCCTGCAAACCACCCTTCCATCATGATTGATTGCAGCCGTGGGTGTCACCGTTCACTCCGTCTGTACACTCAGCACTAATGCCATGGAACAGACGGCAATTCTCAAAAGAACCACAACAACCAACCCAAGGTTCTTGACGACGTTTGCCAACAACTTGCTGCAGGCGACAGGAATATAACGGGTGTTATGGTCGAATCTCACATCAATGCTGGCCGTCAAGATGTCCCTGCTGAGGGTCCAAGTGGCCTCAAGTACGGCGTCAGTATTACTGATGCCTGCGTCGACTGGGAGACGACAGTTGGCATGCTTGACCGCCTCAATGAGGTTTGTTCATTGGTTTTTCAATGAACGCATCAGCCGATTTCTGACACCGCTGTACAGGCTGTCGGTCAACGCCGCACCTTCCTCATAGAACAGGGTTTGCAAAGGCCTGCGGGCTTCCAGCGCTCCACTCCTCCCTCTCCCTGAAAAACAGCTTTTGACTCTTGCCTTCTGTAACTTTTAATGTACTGGATTTCGGATAGGGAGTTAGTTCGTTGTATACAAAATCAAGTGCTGTGGCGTACCCGAACTGTTATTACACTTTGTTCTCTATTCTTCTGTAAATACCTGCATAGACATAGGATACTGATGCGGCCAACCAGAAGACATGCGAAAAGTCGCTTGGTGTGCAATATTTCATGAAACACCCTGCCATGCGTCAATAACACGGTCAAGAGAGGAACCCGACCAGCCGGATCCGAATGCATTTATCATCTTGGTCCCAGTCCCACGCAACACCTCCTTAATGCCTACATCGAGCCCCTTCACGTCCGCAGTACCCTCCGGAGGGGATCGTGAAACAGATTGGGCGTAAGCATCCCTGGCGAGTTGGCGCAGAATTACCAGTAGAGAAGCAGAAGGAACGCCGTTCCTCAAAAGATACCAAGCAAGGCACCGGGAGAGCTCTCCAGGAGAACCGAAATCTTCTGCATCCCCAATAGTCTCACCTCGGGCATAACGAGCGAATATTTCATTGAATTTCGGCTGAGCTGTGAGGTCTCCAAGGCGCTTGTCTAGTGCTTGTAGAGAGCCGGAAGCGGTATTCTCGCGGATGAGGGGAGGTCTGGCATTATGCTCCGCTCGACCACAAAAACGACGTTCGAAAACTTTGCTGTAAAAGTCAGCCGCGAACCTGAGGTCTTGCAGACGGAGGTGGAAATACGCTGCTGACTCCGGCTGGGTGCGATACTGGTAGAGAGCTAGGTGTGATTGTAACGTCTCCATCTTATCCTGCAAGATACTATCCAGCAAGACGGCATGGACAGTACGCGTGGAATATCCTCTCTGCATGCGTCTCACCGTCGTCCCGTGAGAAATAATCAGCGAAGGCGAGAAACAGTGTGTCATTCGAAAAGGATGAGATGAAGTGAGTCAAATCGCTCGCAGGATGGGTTTTTGCGTCGGTAAGCTTGAGGGAAGTCAAGGGTGGCCGCATCTCCAGCCGAGGATCCAGGACCGTACGAATAGACTTCGGCTGCCTCGGGGATCTTCTGTATAGCTGAGAAATGCTGTCCGACGTTTGACGTACAGCGTTTGGTTCTTGAGAAGGTTCTTCTTTTGCTCCGGGGAGTGTTCCAAGTCCACGAAGAAAGGCCAGTAACGCGGGGTATCTACTCGCACGGAAAGTAGCTTACCAAAGTCTGGGATGAGTGTAGGGGAAATCAGCTGCGAACTGCCTTTCTCGCTGCCTTCTCGAGTAGTAATCTTGACCGGAAGATAAACTGCTTCACATGTATTGACATCACGCGCAATAAGACACCGCGGCTCAACTGCGAGGACCCAGAGGTGCCTGAGAGCTTGGGGATAACTCTTGTTATCAGACGAGACGTGGTGGAAACGAGGGAAGAACGCGGTAACCAGGCACGCTATGGCGGCGTTAGATGTACCCAGTGTGAATCGACCGGCCCCCAGAAAAAGTAGCCCGAGAGAGAGGTGGGTTGCGACATGTACTCCATACCTAAAGGCTTGGTGGTACATTCCGTAGGCATACCTCAGTCTCCGCAAGCAAGAGATTTCACCAGTGCCAGCCATAACCATGCACAACGCTATGGAGATCAAGTTCAGACCTTCGCGAACGGCAGAGCGCTTGATTTTATGGTCGAAGGCGACGCCTACACACTCGTCAGACAAGAGCATACACGAAATAATGATGAACCTACCGTTGGACGCAACAAACCTGCTAAAGCTATCGAAAAAGTGTGACAGCATCGTGTATGCTTCGTGGCGCGCCGTGCCAGCATACTTGAGCCCCACGACGAAACAACAACCAGCCAAAATGTTGTAGTAAGCTAGTTGAATAGCATCATCGGCTACCTTCTTGGCAAGCATATGCTCTTGCATTGCCTCCATTATCGGCGCCGGAACTTGCTTCAGTACCCATTCCTCCGTTGATCCGATAACGTCCCACATAATTAGAGACCTCGCAATCGTACGCATCAACAGGAAACTTGGTTGGATGCGGTTCAACTCTATAATCGTACTCGGGATTTCAAGTATGTCTGCCACGTCTCTTCGCCCGGTCTTTAAGTACATGAGGCCTAACGCCACTGTCGCTGCGGGTGAGGTGATATTGGTGTCGAAAGTGGGACGCGAGCTTGTGCCCGCTAGAGATTTGACTTCACCGTGCACCAACACACGCAATCGATGAAGGCAAGTTGTATCGGCAGGCGTGGATGAACCCTGACCAAGCATGATCATCCCGAGTGCAAGAGCAGCTGCATACGTGTATGCTTCCCGGTGTTCGTTACTGAGGTCGGGCTGGACAAGATCCTTGCGGCTTATCTGATGCAAACAAACTTCTGCCATACGCCTGTTCTTCGTGCCGAGATAAAGAATACCGACTCCGGCCAAGCCGGCGGCTTGAGTCATGAGGGAGACGTTGAGGTCAATGGTAGGCGTCGGGAGGAGCGCTGGTGTATGGACAGCGAGCAACTTTGTAACATGCTTGTTTCCGCTCCCGACATTAGCAGCGGAGAGTCCAAGGAGAACTCCAATGGATGTGAAGTCATGCTTTGGCGTCAAATAGCCGAACGTATGCCATGTTAACATCTCCTTTAAGTGGCCCGTGAGTCCAAGGCCGAACAAGAATCCTGCGTGTTGAGGTGTCAATTCGGATGGTTTGTTGAAAGCGATCCATGAGCTCTCTACACCACGAGCGCCAGGGCTAATTCGTAGACCAGCAGCAACACCATTGTGGAACTCTCCCCAATTAACGCACTCCACTGGTATCTTGCCAGGTTCCGGTGTTGCAATCACATTAGACGGCTGAATTCGGACCGAAAACTCCATCTTAGGGATCACATAGGCTTCCCTAGTGACTGTCTGCACCGTGCCAAATGTGAACATAGCTCTCCCATAAGGCAAAGCTAGTGTCCGCTCTGTGAGTCGCACCACCTGGTGCTGCTGTTCCTTCGCTTGGTCATGCTCACTGCAAAAGAGCGGATTAACAGAATAACCCTTTTATGCATGGGACCAACGCACTTGAGGTCCGGTCGCTCCACGAGCCGCGCAGATGCTATCGATGAAGAGCAGAGCATGCGAGCAACTTCTTCCAACCTCCGGTCTTGGCCAAATCGGATTTTCGAAAAGCCATTCAGATCCAGCTCCACGCCCGAAACAGCGTCAATTTCACCAATACTTGCGGATTTGGCCTGATCGACGAGGCTACTTATCGTGACCCGGCAGTGCGAGTTCTGAAAGCGAATGAGACCACAAGTGACACATTACACGAACCAAGATTTACCATGTAATTTTCGGGAGACTGGTACAATCCTTGTTGGAAGTGTACCGGCTGCACCTTGGCAACGCTGAAAGCCAAGTCCCGACGACCCACCAACTCATAATGTTCCGATCGCCAGTTACCAGGTGGTGAGAGCTGGCAAGTTCGAATAGCTTCGCGAAGGGGTGCCGCAATACCTAGAGGTAAGCGATCCAAAAAAAGAAAGCCCTTTTTTGCTGTTCCCCACGTCTGGATCAGCGTCTCTACTGTCAACTCCGCTCGTCTTTGTGTGGATGCTACCGAATCACCTGCAAGACACAAGTATGCGGTAGTGACACGTTGCAGAGTTCAGTAAAGGTTCAAGCATTCCCAAAGGCAAACGATGGTTGGATATCGAAAAGTGATGCCAATCGCGGGCTCTCGTAGGGTAAGAACTTCCAATCCGGGTTGCTAAGCCTCCCATACAATACGGCCGTCATATCAGGAGGCCAAACTGGTATACGATCGTCCAGCGTGTCAGCACCTGCGAGGAATGTCAGCCGCGCTGAATGCCTGCTGAGCCACAGCACTCACGAATAGCAGATGGCGAGGGCCAAGCTGGCATGATGTCGGGACATAGGCGTTTCCAGTAGTCAACCCATTCAGGCCGTATGATGTGTGCGATCTGGCAAACCAGTGGTACGAGGAGTAGAAGTGAATCGTAACGATGGACCGTCAGGCGAAGGTCTTCTGCAAGCATGTGTAACGCATACAGTACGGAGGCCAACAGTGGGTTTGGCTTTAAGGTGAACAAAAAGTACTGGCGAGAAACAGGAGAAACAGGCAACTTTAGTCGTTGAAGAGCGGGGTCATCTGCAAAAGACCGGGAGTTAGCAGCAAGGTGGCAAAACTTGTCCCAGGGAGTGGAAGGCGGTTTGTCGTCCTTAAATGGGTACACTGGTGAGAGCTCCAGCACGGAAGAAATCGCAAGTGAAAGTGCATGAAATTCCATATTCAAACAAGTCCGAAAGTAATGTGGACTCCATGCTTCTAGGAATTTGCGATGCACGTCGAACGCTTCTTGTTTGGGAAGAGCTAGGGCAAGGACCTGCAAAGCCTGAGATACCAAAGGATCTTGAGCAATCATATCAAATCTGCCACGGTAGTTTTCTCCGCTGGAGCATATCAGGGTGACCGAAGATATGGATCCCCACTTCACTGCTACTATATTTTTGACCTCGGAATCAGATGGTCGATCTGCACCTTGCGTTTGCACGTCGCAAGATGCGGATAGACGCAGTTGAATGGGTAAATCATAGAGACCATGCGTAAGAACCGAGACAGTCCCCCCTGGTTTCACGGCCAATAAGTCCCACATTTCCGCTCGGGTAGAACGTATAGGTATGACAGATGTGGCATCGATGGTCGTCAAAAAGTTTGCATGAGGACATTGCCCAGTTTGGTTGACTGGTAAGGCATACACAAGCGCTTGTGTACCAGAAATGCAGATAGCCAGGAGGGTGCGGAACTCCGAACCATCATGCCTTTGGATCAAACAGAGCAGCAGAAAAGCCTTCCATCCACCCATCCCTGATGCCATTGGATGATTAGGTTCCCAAGAAATGTGCATAAAGATAGCTTACGGGAGGTTCGTAAGGGGGCGTGTAGCCAGCCTTTGTACCCAGAAGGAGACCTTCGTCCTGCCATGCTCGATAGGATCGAATGCGCCCTTCGGTTTCAAATGAATGTATCTCCAGATCGCGAGTTGTCTTATCTCCTCGTTGAACGTTATCAAAACGGCGATATCAGAATTGTATGTAGACACCCAGACAACCTCTTCTGCAGCGGAAACAGCCGCGAGGGGCTTGGAACACTGTTCATCCTCATCAGAAAGTGAGACTGGGGTGTCACCGTGCCCTCCCACAATGCCTGTTGTGATTCCAATAGCAGTAGGTTCCGCGAAAGGATTCGTAATTGAGAAGATTGTTGGAAGGAGTGTGTCACCTGTAAAACGAGCTTCTTCGACCTCTATCGGCTCAAGAACCCGTTGTATCAGGACTGCCGTGAGGATGCAGTGGCCACGCCTTCTTCACGAGAAATGGAAGAGAGAACGTGTAGTCCACCCCGTTGGCCAGGAAGACTTTGCCTATGCTCCGTAAGAACACGAAAACCGCTGGAACGACTTCTTGGGCGAGTTCATTCTTGGGCTTTTCCTCGTGGAATGGCGTGGAATGGCCCGAACAGTGCTTCTCTTGTTGGTCCGGTGTGCGTGTACTCCTCTTTGGAGGACGTGTAATGCGCGCTTCCATGCACAGGTCCAGTGGCCTCGGTACTGTGTGCGAAGCGTCCCAGACACGCGTATTGGATGCTCTGACCTTCTTCTAAGAAATCCCACTTGCGGCGTATCACACCTCCTTGGCTCAAGACTGCGCAACGGTAGTTCCAAGAAAGTTCCTGCTCCACCCACGAATCAGACCCATCCGTGAAGCAAGGTGCGCATGTCGAGGCAACACCGTTGGGTGCAGAGCCTTTGAGTGCCGCACGAATAGGATCTAAGAAGATCTGAGTCTCGAGGTTCACCTTGCGGGATCTGTTGAGACAGGAGATTGACAGCGGCTGATCGTGGCTGCGGGCATACTTGGATGACGATCTCTGACTTCATGAGAGACGAAGACCAAAAAGGGGGGAAACAATAGTCTCCTGTCCTACTCAGACCAAATACTCGATAGAAGACAGTCGTTCCCGGATCTCAATTGGGAGATATGCAATCCACCAGCACACACAAGACCGCTAGATTCTAAGTAACAAAGGTGTACATGGATACCCGCCGTGTTGCGACCGTTATGAAGAAGCACCTAACAGAAATAATTTACCCGAGCTATGGACATATGCTAGTCTGGCGAACAACGAAACAGCAGAAGGAGTCGTCGAGACAAAGCCCTACATATAAGACAGACCGTACACCGAAAAACACACAAAGTAGGGAAGAAGAAAAAAGTACCAGTCCCTTATCCCTTATCCAGTTATTGCTTCCTTGAGGACGTTAAAACTCCCGACTGCTGTTCCTGCTTCCAACCAGGTCTTCATGAGTTGGCAAGGCGACAGAGGCCCCGCCTTTCGTTTCTTCATCGTTAAGCTTCCATATATTGCCGAGAGGCGAATGGGAGATAGAGTCGTCGGTCAACACTAGGCGATCCCGTGTAAGGGAAGACCGTTGCGAAGAAGGGGAATTGGCCTCGTATTCTTCAATGGACAATTCTGCAGATGATGTCGAGGTAGGTGACAAAGTAGGCGACTGCACGATATCTTGCAAAAAAGAGGGTAAGAGATTGGGCGCGTCAGATGGGGATGGGAGATCGTCTTCAAGACCTTTCATGCTAGGAAACGATGCTGAAGAGGAAGAATGGGGACCGGAAGTCTCGTATATGAACTGGGAATCAGGATATCGTGCAGCAAGGTCAAGCTGGGAACGGGGGCGCGGAGAAACTTGCAGTGACCGGGACCTATCCATGGGAGAACGCTGAGGCTGGATGGACGCCACCGGCTGTGAGGGTACTTCTGGTGGACACTGTTGATGGACCGAAAGTTGATTTCGAGCGAGGAGGGAGGTCAGGAGATGAATTCGTTCCGCTTGCACCGCGGCTGAGATGGAATCCCCGTTGCCTTCTGCATCTGTCTCGCGTGCATGAAGATACGGAATTATTACACGCTGGACCATGAACTCACAGGGGAAGCAGGTCTGGCAGACTTTGCGCCTGCGCCAATTCAGATAGTTGCACTTCAAACAGATCCAATCAGCCCGGTTGGTGCTCGATAGGTCCCCGGTTACCAGTGTTGAGGATGGGTGGCTGCTGGTGGTAAACGTAAGCATCAGCGCCTGACAATGGAAAAAAAGTGGCATACTTGTACCCCCGTAAGATGACTAGGTCGTATCTGTCCCTGCTCAGGGAAAGGCTCATTATCTGGCCAAAAAATGACACAAGGGATGAGGGGATCGCCAGACACATTCTGCACTCTCCCCCCCACCGCAAAAGCACGCCCGGAAGGAGTGAGTAAAGGGTTAGAGGGCGAGGGTGACTTGACGTTCATCAAAGCGGGAAGTGAAGGAGATAGATGTCTCGCGCCTTGCGAACCGCTGGGGTAATGTGGTCCAGAAGTGGTATTGGGTATCGACGGTTGAACATAAGGAGATGTCGCATTAGCGGAACCGATGAACCGAGGAGAGGAAGGGAAACGTGTGGAGGGCAATGCTGCAGATCCTTGGCGATTCATCGAAGGTAACCTGACTTTCCGAGCGTGGGCATCCGCATCCTCTGCAGGCCAGATTGCGCCTGTGCAAAATCATGCAAGGAAACGAGTCAGTCAGAACCATGTCCTGAATATAAGATGAAACGCAGAGAAGAAACGATGGAAGAACGAAAACAACATGCTGTAGCAGCGACGATCCTGAAGATAAGTGGACATAGGAGGGGTGGAGTAATTTGAAAATTGAACCTAATGCATGACGGTGATGACGCCGACGGTGAACCCATATCAATCCATGCCATAATCGGCACCAGAACCAATCAAAAAAATGGCAAAGTGTTCGCAAGTCGAGGTGGGGGGTAGAAAAGTACACAGGCACTCACCCAAAGTTGTGGGCGGCACAGCTGGGTGAGCTGCATCTGTTGGGAGAATGGCCTGGGTCAGGAACTGCTAAACACTTCTAGAATTTCAAATAATGCCCCCGTGGGTGACCATACTCCCCACTGAGATATGATCGGTTATCAATTGAAATCGGACCATAGAAACGGCCACCCCCGGGGTAAATGAAAGTGGGAGATCTCACTGACATCCAATCTCCCGACCTGAACGATGTCCTTGGGTTTGGTGGGTTGCTGGACAAGGTAAAATCCTCTGCATGAGCTTACAGGAAGGTTGAACGCAGAAGAGGGGGATTGCGCTAGGGTTGCGCGTCTGTGAAGATCCGGGGTAGAGAGGGACATGCGAAGCTGGTGATCGCGGTGGACGTCGAGCTGGGAAGTGTGTCAGCTGCTGAGTCTTGCATGCATACCAACGCACGCGCGACCTGACCTTATGAGCGATGTCGGCGCGCCAAAACCTTTCTAGCAGCTCCAAGTCGGCTTCAATTGCGGGAAGAATGGTGATTGAAGGATAAGAAAGCGAGAGAAATGCACGAGCCTGTAAACAGACGCATTAATCATATATGTACACACCGCAATCAACGCAACAAGGTAAAAATTAAACCCTGCCGGCTGCCAAGTTGCAACGACCCCCTCATATGAGGACGACAGCATTGACAGCCCCTGGCACAGGAGCCTCGCCGATTCCCACAAAGGAAATGAGACGCCCGGCCACGTGGACGAGACTACCAAGAAAGGATAATTAGCTTACCTCATCATGGGTTTTGAACACGACCCAGCTCTCGTCTCGGTCAGCACGTCCCTTGGCCGTCCACATCGACAGAGGCTGTGCCACTGACATGAAACCGCAGTGATGCTGTCGTAAAAAATGATAAGCGTCGAGCGATAGTCGCACCTATGCCAAGACCTACCCCTTCCCGGAGCGACTCCAGAAACGAGACGACGGACAGAAATGACACGTTGGGGGATTTGCGTATCTTCATCTCGCGTGATCAGCCACGTACCGCGACACTGCAGCGACTGGATGCCCTCTTACCTGCACCACACGCGATCGAGTCGACACGAAAGACTCGTACAGTGCTCGATAGTGAACAGTCTGAGCAGGAGTGCCAGACAAGCTCAAAGGAGACGAGAGCCTTGAGGACGACGCCACGACGTCAAAGTCGCTATGCGCGACGGTGGCCCCCTCGTTCGAAAACGAAGACACAGAGGTGAGCGGCACTGGGAGAGACTTCATGGCAAGTTCGTCCCGAGTCACGAGGGAGGTATTGGTATAGGACGGGAATTCGCGATGCTGTCGGAGTAGGTCATACAGACGAAAACTGGCAGCAGAAGGAACGGACATGGGAAGTGGTATCGCAAGCAAGGATGGGTGGGTCCGACTCGGCCAGCGTGGTCCTTATTTGAGTGGCGGTCGGGGATGTCCTGACGTGACACCGAGGACGCGGGGAAGTTGAACTGGTCGTCAGGAGAGGGAAAAAAACTGAAGAGAGACGCGCAGATTTGCAGCAGCCGTGATGCTAGATCGTCGACAGACCCAATTCGAACCTAGCAGTTCTTCTGAGAATATAGAAGCACTGCGTAAACACGGAAATAGAGGGAAGGTTGCCTGAATTACACATTGTGTGAGGGTCTTCAATTGCTCTACGATGTGCCTGCTACGTACTTTGTCGTGGGGTTCTCTCGATGGCGACAGTCAGTAGTCCTGAGGGAGAAAGTTACACCCCCGGCAAATATTGCTTTTGAAGCTGGCCAGCTGGTCATTTTCTTTCGTCATCGATTACAACAGCGCCGGTGCGGTCTGGCAACAAATTCACACTGTCAGGATTGCGGATATGTTGTTGTCAAGCGGGCCGATTTCCACGTGGCATTTCCTCGGCGAAAGGGAAAATAAAACCCATCCAGCTCACAAGATCAAACTTCGCAGGAGTATACTTGTCAGTATTCTCAAATACGTTCTGCCGGAGTGTCGACGTCGACGTCGTTCTCTTTGGGATCCTCAGCGAGGGTGGGACAGGGGAACAATCCGGCTTCTTCCCACCAAAACACCGATCGGTCGCACCCGAACATGTCCCCCCCCAACCGCCTGGCCTGCTCACAGCCTTTGTGTGTACATGTACACGTTTTCTTAACCCTAGCAGGACTAGCAAACGTACAGTACACTGCTACGTGCCCATCAACTACAGCATCTTGGGGTTAGAGCGGATGGACAAACCGTTCCTTTTGTTCATAAGGAGGTTCTTCCTATTTCATCCGAACAGCCTTCGCACACCTGATGCCTTCTTTCCAACACATACGTACTTCCTGGCTTCATCTTCAATATTAATATGAGTACGAGAAACAGTTACACAATAATATTATTGAGCTCGGACGATCGGACTTCCGAACGATTTACCGATATGCATTCAGCAGCTGGAACCTGCAACCGTCCACTATCGCTTGGATGGCTTCATTTCCTGGAAATTGGGCGTAAAGCAATATCCATCTATCTGGTTGGATATGTTGATGGCGTCACCATCGACGCCGCACAAAAGTTCATCCGAGGAAATGAACAAACGTCGCGGTTGTCTAGTGCATGAATACGAACAATCCATTTTGTTCTGGATAATGTTTGTTTGACGTGATCTCGTCGACTGATACTCCGGTCAGTTTCAAGAGGCCGAATTCCGAGTCGGCATAGTAGGCGTTCCTGCCCGCCCATCGTCCCTGACGGTGCTTCACACGTCACACACCAACGAACACACCTTGTCACTCGGGCGTCGCGAGAACACAATATTGTAGGGTTACAGTCAGAACTAGGCAGTGTATTCGCTCGGAGGACTCGTACTTGGCAGGTTCCCGTACAACACTTTGTGTAGCCGCTCCCCAGTGAGCTGCAACACCATCCGTTGCTCAACCAAATAATCTGCGTATCGCTTCCATGTCTCCGCTCCCCTTCCGACGCGAACTGAGCCGAGCTCACCGCCATGACCCTTGGCCATCTTGCCGCTCCTGAGCGTGTTGATGCTTCCAACAACAAACAGCCCTCGCTTCGCCCGTGTAAGACCAACGTTAAGCCGCCTTCTGTCCGCCAAGAAGCCGATGTAACCAGTGTTATTATTTCGTACCGTTGAAAATATGATCACGTCTTTCTCCCGACCTTCAAATCCGTCCACCGTCTTCACCTCGATATCAGACAATTGCATAACCCGGTAGTCCCCGAGCGTGGCCAAAAATCGTTTGCGATACCTGGCATCGGTGTTCAGTAGGCGTGTGAGCAATGATATCTGGGCTGCGTATGGCGCAATAACGCCGATATTCTTGCCTCGAAGGTGCTTCTCCGTATCGAATCAACAAGGGTGAAAATGCCGGCACGGAATTACATACCTCGTTGCGGAGTAAGAGGTCCTCGATGATGCTACATACGATATGTGCTTCATTCCAGTTGACCCTACTACGGTCCTTGGCCATCTCGGAACCGCCGTGGTCTAGAAACACAACTGAAGGTCGGCGTCCAGTCAGCGTGTCTACTTCCAAGTGACTCGACAAGGGAGGATCAAGATCTGGGGACACGTTCCCAGCCGCGTCGACGGTGCCGTCCTGCAATGACATGTTGTAGAATTCCAGCGAAGGAAAGTGAGAGATGGTTGGGTGCATCCTGTACTGTATGTCGAGCATGATAGACGGTACCACTGCAGCAAGGGAACATGAAGAATGGCGTTGGTACTGTCTAGACACCCCACTTACCTCTTTCTTCGGTCAACCTCTCGAATAAGCTCGTGCCAAAGCCCTTCATCTTTGCCTCACGACTCGCGATAACGGGTGGTAACTGCTTGTGGTCTCCAATTAGGCTGACGTGCCGAGACTTCGAAATGTTTGGTCAGGCGGAGTATATAACTAACAGTACGGTGGGCTTACTCCTCTCATCAGTGGAATCAATGACGCAGGCTCAGTTGACATGGATGCCTCGTCCAAGAACACGACAGGGAAGTCGAGCACGTTTAGGGAGACACTTGCCGAAGTAATGCAAGTCGTGCATATCTTGCAAGGAGTCAAATTCGAGAAGATGGTGTCAGGTGAGGGTGACTTACCACGTCCGCTGCCGAGGTGACGTCTCGAAGCATCTCCTGGTGCATTGCATACAACTTAGACCTGATAGACATCGTTTGCCTTTCCAGCATTGTCAATGCGGAGATCATGCGTTCCAGACGATCCGAAGAGCCTTCTCTTCCCTCCCTTTGCACATCTTTAATCTTTTTCTCAAGTTGTGCCCGCCGTTTCTCAATTGAAGTCTCTTCCTCAGCTAGTTTGTCGACCTTGGGCTTCAGTGGATGCTTCTCGAGCTGGTAGTCGAGGGTGTATTCGCTAAGGCTCGATTTGACTTTGGCTCCGAAGCCAATGCGCAAGGGTTTCAATCCGGCCGCGGCGAAGCCTTCTACGAGGTTGTCTACTGCAACGTTGGTGTATGTGCAAACAAGTATGGGATGATGGACTTCAAAATGGACCTGGAAACGAAAGGAACGTCCCTACGACCGGATCATAACAACAAGGATTGCAATACCTTCAGGAGCTTAACCGTCTCGATGATAGTTTTGGTCTTCCCTGTCCCAGGTGGCTAAATCGAACCAAGAGGAAAAATAAGCCAGTAAGTTGGCGTATCGTGAACGACAACGAAGACCTTACACCTTGAACCAGGCAAATTCTTTCGCCGAGCATCATCGCGACGGCGCGGACTTGCGTCGGATTTAAGGCACCCAAAGGTGGATCTCCGTCGACCTTGATAGGGTCCTGGCAAGCATACCTCCTAGCCCAACTTTGGATCCTCATATCGTCCTTAAAAACACCGCCATGATCACGTAGTTCTCGGCTTTCGTGCTCAAGTGTCTCACGAGGGACGTACTCCACTTCGTCTGGTGCCTGGAGGGGCTGGTGGAGTGATGCTGATCCCAGGGAAAAGCTACGTAGTAACACATCACGCAGATACGTGCCTTGCAAGATGTACTGTTCGTTTGGCGCAGAGTTCACTTCTTGTTCGGAAGGATCTTGATGGAGATGTGCGATAGCCTTGCGCATTCTCTCGAAGACGATGTTGGAAATACCCACATCGATCCTCCAGAGGCCATCGTCGAGGTCGAATTTGTCCTCGAACGCGATTCTTATCTGAGATGACGTGGAAGCCATGACGCTGCCGCGGTATAGAACCTCCTGAAGAGGGTCCAGGCGGGAGACAAGTACTTGCGTACCGTTTCTGTGATGCATCATCAGCACGATAGGAAAAACGAATTAAGCACACACTAACTGGAATCTGTGTTCGGCAAAAACTAAACCGGGTCCCTGAGTAAAACATGCAACGGGGCGTCCGAAGTGTGGGGCACCCAACCAGAAGGCAGATAGGCCTGTGAGACAGTATCCCTCTTCTCGTAGCCGCGGAAGTGACCAAGTCGCTAGACGTTCTCTCAGGACGGATTCGCCCTCATCTCGTTCTGCTTCCAATAAAGGTAGAAACCTGTCGGCGTTGCCATGAATTCCGATCCACTCGACATTTAAGCAAGGACGTACCGCGCCTCATAAGCCTGAATTGCTTCGAAGTACGCGTCTCCTGGTTGCGTGTGAACGCGTGGAGGGGCTATGCGCTTGATGTAGCCTCTGTGTGTATCCTGCGGCTGGTGAGAAGTTTGTGTGAGGTGTCCGTTGGCTCTGGATGATGCGCGTAGCCTCCAGTCGAAACGAATTAACGGTATGAGAGGGGAATCTTCAGAAAAGTAAGCTTCTAGGGGCAGCGCATGTTCCGACTGTCTCTGAACAGCAGTCGCTGGACGAATCGCAGAGGCCGTAGTAGATAATTGTGTTCGGTGGTTGGTTTGCTGCTTGGCTAGCTGTTTGAAGAAAGCCCGGATACCAAGGTAAGTTGCGTTGCGTGCGGAGGACTGCATAGGCCTGGTGCTCGGCGAACGCGGGCTGTAGTCTACTCCAGGTCACCCGACCCAACCAACAGAGCTTGACTTGATACTTGTACGATGGAAAAACGGATAGCTTTATGTCCCTGAAGAAATATGAAGTCATCTCGCAAATTTCACTCTACACGCGACCCTGATAATGATTGAGTAACGCTTCACTCCTCATCCTAGCTCTGACCACTAGCATGTACTACACACACTGTACAGGGTGTCGCAGGGAAAGCCGTCGTGCGCAGGCGACTCGCGTTCCTTCATGTTTTTTATGTTATATCTACTCATTCCCTCAAGCGTATCAAGGATTTGTTCAACAGACTCGTCGTCAACATCGGAAGCGCACTCCGATTGAGAGGTCGAGTTGCTTGCATCCTTGAAAGGTATCTACCGATCTGCATAGCACCCTCCGGCAGGGCAAAGGACACCACGAGAATAGTCCTGGCAGGTTCCTGGATACCTATGTTAGCGACCTCTGCAGTGCAGTAATTATATTCCCATGAGGCCAAGAGCTTTCTCGAAAGCTTCAGAACGCAAACCGTACGGATTCGATTTCCACCCAGGGCTCCGTCAGAAAGGTTGAGCAGTAAGACTGACGTACGATTGTAAGTCTCGTCTTTCTTCACTGAATGACACTAATGAGAGCGGCGCTTCTTGTAAACATTCATCGGTGGCCGCAGTTAAATGTCCGAGTCAGATGCACCGGTGTCAGGCGACAAGGAACAGGTCGTTGTTGTTGACCGTGGTGCCGCCGCAAAGAATCTCAGCACGGAAATGGGCCATGTAAGGTTTTGCAATGTCTTGATCTGAGCGGTGAGGCATTCACGATTCGGGAGGTCATTCACCTGTGACTGAGACCGATACCTAAAAAAAAAAATACTTATGTGCATGTGCACGGATACATCTTTTACATCCCTGCTAGGTTGAGCCGGTATACATACAGGCAGAAGGATCGGTTTCCTGCGGCGAGTGACTTGACTGTGTTTAAATAGCAACTGCGATCGATCGATCGTGGTAGTAATCAATCGCTGCGATGAAACTACGTACGTACTGTTAGTACGACCAGCACGGAGGTTCTTGACCACCTGCCAAAGTCTGGGGTGGTGGGGCAATGTACCTGAGCAAGCAACTGGCAGCTGCCTTACCCCAAGCGAGGACTTGGTGACGATTTGGCCTGCTGTATTGATGTAAGTGGTGCATGTTCGAGCAGTGCCAGTGATCAGGAAACCATGGGTAGGTGTACTGTAAAAGTCACTCTTGTTCCGGTATTTTCTATGACAAAGTTGTAAAATTAGCTTACCTAGCAGGTATTGCCTCGGTGGTCTATTGGTAGATGTAGCTCACAAGGCTCCTACTTCAGTCGAACACCGTCGGCACGTTCGAAACCCCACCGAGGCAATGCCTTAATTTTGCATCACTTTTTACTACAACTCAAGTCAGTAACTTTTCTTCTTGGCCTTCAGATATTTTCCTTTTCCATGAATATGATGCATTGTGCAGGCCAACTGTGTGCCAAGTGCATGCTACCTCGACTATTGAAAGTGAATATCCTGAGCGTTGTCCTTTTGCGCATGAACTACTACGCTTGAGTCTGACAAGCTCTAAAATCATTCACGATCACTCCGGAGATATAAGTACTCGTACATTTCCCGAAAAACCAGGTGGATAATAATCTAGCGATACACGAGGTGTCAATTTGTACAAGGATTATAATAATTAGGTTCCACGGTGGTAAAGGAGCTCTAACCCGGTCCTACATGTTCGACAACAACAAGACGGCACTTCCTCCCAGTAGAGCACCCGCCGCAACTACAAGAACGGTGACTGGTAGACTGAGACCAACACCATACGGACCATCCCAGTTCGGAGGGAGGTGTAAGGTGATGAACTGGGACGGGATAGTTACATTTACTGCGGTGGAGCATGCGGTGCTATAAGCTGTCGTATGTTGGTCATCAATACGTTGCCTGGCGTTACAGTTTTGATCAAGGTGAATACGGACCGGTTAGCGCTGAAGCTGAGCCAGCGCGGGGATCCGTGCTCTCCGCAAACCTGTCGACCAGGTCATCAAACATACACTGTTGACAGGAGGTTATGGCGGTGATGGTCCCTGGTCCGCAGAGACACATGTCGTCAGGACCGCAATTCTGTGTGGTTTTTACGTCGGAATGGGAGTAGGTAGAAGGTGAGGACAGAATGCACCTGTATCTGAGTGGTAGCATTGTTGCAGGGGCTCTGACACTGCGTATCGTCGGATCAAAAGAAAGAAGAGAGGATGAAGAGTATTGCTCACAGTAGCCAACAGACTTGAGTCTGGAACATTGAGGAAGTCTGCCGCGGATACGTTGCCCACGGATCCACCGACATCGATGGTCAAAGCATACGCTGCAGATGATCGAAAGATAAGAGCGGGGTTGTGCAGACGGTGGATGGTACTAGCCTTGACCAGCAAGCGCGAAGAGCGATACCAAGGGCGTAATATTAAGCATGGTCGGCCGTGTCCTTCCGGAGGACTCTTTATTAAGACGGTCAACGTCTGGCTCGGTAAGATACACTGTTTTGGATGGACACAAAGATGCACTGGACCCCGGGACTCTGTGAGTGTGGCTGGTGTTTGGGGTCCGCGCACATAGGTCGCGGGTCACGTGCACATGATTGCACGCAACACGCCTGTTCGTTGATTTGGGTTGAGTTACTGAACATATCGACCCTGTTCTACGGTCCACCATCGTCTGGCTGTCGCACCATACAATCACCGTATCTACGATGGCACCCTACTCAGGATCTCTCCAGATTAAAAAGAAATCCGAACTACAAGACATCGCTGTTGCACTTCGCATCAGTGACAAGGGAACGCGAGAGGAGCTCCAGTTGCGAATCAGAAAATACCTGGATGACAACCAGCAGCTCGAGGATGACCCGGCATTTTCTGGGCTTTTTGGTAAGCGGAAGAGGAGTATCCAGCCACAACCTGCAACAGCGGTGCCGTGAGTTATTGTTATTGCGTATATCCTTGCCGCCGCTGCAACTAAGACATGCTCGCAGTCGTTCCGTTCCGTCATCGACTTCCGAGGAAGTACTCGTCAAATCGTCAGAGAGTCCCAAGCACACGCGGTCTACTCGTCGGTTTAACGCCCTTGACATCGTCCGCGAGAGTACCCCTGTCCCGGAAGCCCGCGAGGTGTCGATGATGTTGAAGAAGGCACCCGTTTCTCCGGAAGCTGGCGCGTTGCAGATTGAGACAACGCAGACGCCTGCGACGAGAAATGTCGACGAAGCCCCTCTGTCCGCTGCTCCGAAGAGTGTCTTGCGGGCTATCCCCACGCCATCTGTGGAGCAGGCTGTTGGCTCTTTGAAGAGGGTTCGGACCGATGCGAACCAAGCTGCCAAGCAGCTTTTGTTCTCGTCTAGAACGGTTTGTTGCACGGTATTATTGCGATCTCAGTGCTCATAAGTTTCACAGGTGCTCTCCAGTTCGACGAATATATGGTGGATATCTATGGTCCTCGAGTTACTGTATATTTTGTACGTCGTCATTCCATGGAAGACGGTCGAGGTGAGTGCCACTTCGTGTTCAGGTGAGCTTGCTAGCTTACGGTGACGACTTCCAGTTCCTGCCGCTGCAAATCATTGGGGTCAACAACTTCCATATTTTTATCTCCTACGCTCCCCTCGCCACCTTTGGTTCCCCTACGTTTTGGACGATTCTCATCCACTGGGCCATCCCTACTGTCGTCATTCCAGCTCTTGCTGGCTCTCTAGTCTCCTTCCAACCCGGCAACTCGCCGTCTGCACGTGCTCCCCACACCCTGTATTTCGATCCCCTCACGGCATCGGTTATACGCGTGGCGGTACACTACGCTTATCCTTACGATACATTCAAGTCCCGGGTGGAGTGTGTCGACATCCTCGGGGCCCAGTGGCGTCTCCTGCATGCTTCAGTTATTGCCGCGCTCGCATTCGCTGAGGCTGTTGCTGTTGCTCCTCGTGCATATGCAGAAAGCAAGCTCCGCCGAACAGGAGCGCCAAAACGACTGACTATGGGCGAGGCCTCTCAACCTTAGGTACTACTTCATCCTCTCCCCATGTAGTCTATGTCATGTCATGTATCTTATCTTTTTTTCATTCGTTCTTCTGTTACATGTCAGTGATTTCGTGTTATTGTTGGTTGCTGTCGTGTTTATTTTTCTGTATTTCGTGTCTTTGCGTATTGTTTGACATTCGTATGATCGAGGATGATTAGTACCGGGGAAACCTCTTACTTCGTTGTGATCGTTGGATACTTCACGACTTATTTATATTCCGAGTCTGGCACCGCTATGTTACTGAAATGACCTTAGAACGTTGAATATGAAGTCTAAGCTTTGCAACTATTACATGCGGTACATATATATACACTTAGGAGGAGCTTGAGAAATGCCAACATCAATGCCGTACGAAAAAATGGTATGAGGATACGCGCCAACATTTTTGGGTGATGCTATCCCGACGTCATACCGGACGTCCGTTTCTGTGGTTGGGAGACACCAACAACTCTGCCTCTTCTGCTCAAAGGATCCTGGTAACGTTTCACCTCGTAATCCCAAGTCGCGAACATCTGCGCGTCTGGTAGTGAAAATGCTGGTGTCTCCTTGCCATTTGCCGACGTGTTGTCTTCGCCACCTTTGGATGACTGTTTAGATGGCTGCTGCTGTTGCTGCTGGCCGGCGGGTCCCCCACCACTGGCTAAAGACGAATTCCAAGGTGCGCTGATGCCTGGACCATATATAAGTTTTTGTGAACCGCGTTGTAGAACAGGGGGATGGGTCAGGCGGGTGGTACGTGCTTGAACGGTTCCCTATCAAAGTAAAAAGAGAAGTTAGTACATATTGGAAGTGAAAAGAGATCGCGCTACGAACAGGTAGGACTTGGCGAGCGAGCTCGGGGAGACGTGAAGCTTGCTGGGAGGCAAGGTACACCGGTCTATCACTTGAGAATACCGGTCTAGCCGGAGCAGGAGGGAGCATCGCTTTTTTCTCGTCGACGTCCTTGCCGGCACGGATGTCTTCGAGGGTGGACAAAGCAATAGGATAGGATGGACTGATGGTTGTAACGCGTGGAGGGCACGGAACGATGTTGCCGTATAGCGTGGTTGGCGCGTCCCAGCGGGGGTTGGATTGGATCTGGGACAGGAGAGCCATGGCGACTTTATGTTTGGCGGGGTTGGGAGGTGGGGGTTGGTGCACTGGGTGAGTTAGGATGTGGTGGTATGCGGACAGGAGGGCTTGTTGAGGAGAGGGAGTTGGAAAGCGTGCTGTTGCCTGCGGCTTTGAGGGCGGTGGTGGTCGATTGGGTAAGTGCCATGGGGGTGCGGAGGCAAGAACGGAATCCGCATAGGGAACTTGTGTAGCGTAGTCTGCTCCGGTGGTGGAAGCTATGTGTTGAGGTAGAGGCGAGGGGGGTCTTTCTATCTTGATGGGCTCTGGAGCCGGAGCGGGTGTTGGGGAAGGTGAGCGTGGTTGAGTCGCGCCAGGGAGGGGCGGTAAGAAGCTGAGACCATATCCAGATTCTTCGGGGGATGGAACTGGAGAAAATAATGAGATCAGGTCCGGGGGAGGGAGATAAACATACTCCTTAGGGGGACCACAATAGGCTCGTTGTCGATATTGTCGTCAACGTCGTCAACGTCGCCATGGGCTACGCTGCTTGAACGTGATGGCGGACGAGAAGGTCGCGGGGAAAGAGGTGGATATTCTTGTGGAGGAGGAATTCCCTCCAGAAGATAACCTGCGAGACAGCGTAAAGAACGCATGCCATTGAAGCAAAAATGACAGCATACTTTTGAATTCTGCGAGGTCGTCGAGTCTCTTGGCACTGCTGGCAGCATACCGCGACAGATCGATGCCCTCGGTGCTACAATACCCGCTCAGCTCGTCGACGTCTGTCCCTAGCTCATTTAGGCATGCGACGACGTCGGACGCGGATAGACGAGATCGGCCTGCTAGTTCCGCGTACTGTCCACACGCGGATACGATGAGGACGAGGTAGCGGGTGAGTAGGTTGGAAAGGACGGAGAGGGCCTGGGAGGACGTGCGTGTGAAGCTGTGGGCGTGGAGGATTTTGATGACGATCGTGTCGACGATGGCGGACATTGCGATGTGGGACGTCGTCGTCGTCGACGTCGACATTGTGTATGTGCGAGGACGGAGGACCAGAAACTATGCAAAGGTGGCTGTACAACGACGTTTCTGACTAGTACTTGCCCCTGTCAACGACGATGTGTGGCAGGTTTGCACTGGCAATGCAGGTGGGTCTCGTCGAAATATGAGTTCATCGTGGGCTGATTATGTCGATACAGCGAGCTGAGATCCGTGCCCTGCCGGGTTATCCCCAGTTGAACGTCCAAGGCTGGGTCGGGGAAGACAACTTCATGGTAAGTACTGTCTCCTCGCTATTTCCACCTCGTCTCGTCTCACCTTTTTTTTTTCGACCAAAGCCGCGTTATAACATAGCACCCAATACTCAAGCACCCGTCATCCGTCGCACTCCCGGAGATGCTGCCACGACCAAGAAACCACCATCAAGCGCCGAGCAGCAGCCTCCAGCTTCGTCTTCAGCATCGGAGGAACCTGCCGCAGACTCTGGCCCGGTCGACCTCGTTATGCACACGATGCGGTGGGGTATAAAGTACGGCAAGGAAAGGGGGGCACAGGCTATCAATGCGCGCTCGGAGAACTTGGTTGAGGGTGTGGGGATGTGGAATAGATTTCGAGGGAGGAACCGGTGCATCGTCGTTTGTCAGGGGTATGTATACATTCCACGTATGCTCGTGGATGACGGATAATTGTACCCTAGATACTACGAGTGGCAAACTAAAGGCAAGAACAAGCTTCCGCACTTCATAAGACACTCCTCCGGCGACAAGGTCATGTTGATGGCTGGTCTCTACGAGTCTGTCGTCGAGCAAGGTGACTCTCTTCCTCCAACAACGGCGAATGCAGAACCAACGACCCCTTCTGGTAGATGGCTCTGAACCTACGTACACGTTCGCGATTGTTACGACAGATGCCAGCAAGGGGTTGAGCTGGTTGCACGATCGCCAACCGGTTATTCTGTCTTCAGTTGAGGATGTAAATCGTTGGTTGGATACGTCGTCTCAGACTTGGTCTGCTGAGCTTGCAAAGTTGCTGCATCCATGGGAAGACGCAAAAGCGCCTCTTCAGTGGTAAGCCACCGCGTTATTTTTGCATTTGTTCGGTGGTCACGTTTGTCCGCCAGCTACCAAGTGCCAAAGGAAGTCGGAAAGGTCGGGGCAGAGTCACCCACGTTTATTCAACCACTATCGACCCGCAAGGATGGTATCCAAGCCATGTTCGCGAAACAGAGGTCCAAGCAGGAAGCCACCACGACAGCAAAACGCAAGCGAGAATCGATGTCGCCTGGCAAGAGCGATGAGCCCCAAACTGACGAAAAGAAAGTAAAACGTGAATATTCATGAATCATGAAATGGGGGGCGGCAAGATACGCTGATGATATTACCATGTCTGTATTTGTGACAATGAGGGGATGCAGATCTGATTATGGGATTGATGCTAAAAATTGAATGGACGTATCCAAGCATGCCGTGGCCTGACACCGTACGTTCTTATGTAGTGCATCTGACAGTCGAGGAGAGCAGCGCATAGGAGGAGAGTGCAGGACGATAAAAGTCGCAAAGCATGACGCACGGTGAAACGTACTTGATGTTTGTCACCCTCGAGAGTCAACGTCGATGTCAGTGTGCCTCTTCAACCAACGCTCCACAACACTCTGCATGGGACAAGCGCTCGACTCTGCACCTCTGCCACCTTTCTTGTACATCTCATCACAACAGAGATACAAAGCCTTGACGAACTTGTCGCATTTATCAGGGTGATACGCATTAGCATCCAGACAACTTCCCAATGTACGCGCTGGAGGCAACAGGCCCGACGTTGATGCATGTGTCCTTTGGCTCATCAAGCAGTTTAGTTTGCTCACCTTCGGCATGGCAACTTCGCACCTTGTCAGACTTGAATGGGAACTATCGTTAGCGCACGGAACGTAGCGGATTCAAACGTTCAAGCCCGTACCATGGTTATTGGCGGGATGCACTTTGTAGCACTTAAGGGGCATACAGCTGCAGAGGTCGGAACATTAATACGCGGTATTGATTACTTGATATGATCCTGGAAAGCCGGACAATCGCGCTCCCGAACGGGCAAGTTCCCCCGGCGGAATGCCGAAGTGCATCAAGAATTTCGGACGGCAGTACTTAAAACGGAAGGGGGACACCAGACACTCTATGAAATGCAGAAGTTCGTCATGCAAGAAGTCCATAGTGTGGAAGTCCGTCATGCAGTGAGTTAGTAGTTTCGTAGTTTTGTAGTACACAAGTTTGTAGTGCAGAAGTTCGTCACGCAGTAAATGTGCGGAAGCGTGAAAGTCTGTCGTGCCATAGTTCAGAGGCCTCTCGCAAAAAATGCATGTCCATGTACTCCGATGCTACGCTGATAGAAAAGGGAAATGGAGAGAGTGAGTGTGTGCTAGTGTTGGTGCTTTAACCAGGTTGCAAGGGAGAGGGGTGTGTCTACAAGCGACTGAGGGGGATGGGTGAAAACCCAAAGGGTTTTCCGGCCCGGAGGAGGCACTGAATCTAAGGGCGATGAGTGCTAGTGAGCTGTGAGGGCGGCATGGGTACCGAACAGGTCTACTCTTCGCTCGGAGACTGATGTCAGCACTCTGCCTGCAGGCAATATCGAATGATCCACTTGCTAGACCTGAGAGAGGGAGTGGTGGGCGGGTGCGAAAGCCCACTTCGCTTACTCGGACATGGGCTACATTCTATGTCACGCGTCGTGACTCAGCTTACATAGAAAACTATTAAATGGAGTAAACTACGAACAATCATCGATGTCATCAGTGAAGGGAATGTCGAGTCCACAATTACTTTGTTCGAGAAGTGCCACAGATGTATCGATTCTGTGAATGTGCTGTGTATACGCCCCCTTCTCCCTCTTGTATTTTGTCATGGTGTTCTTACTTCTTGTTGCTTCGACATGTGTACCTGCTCTTTACCCAGTTGTTTCTACTCAACCAACCCTGTGTCTTCGCATGCCAATAACATTTGGCTTTGGTCATGAAATTGTTTCAGATAAGATACTACTCCCAGGTGTGAGCATGTTTTTCCGATGTGCCTGCATTTTTTTCTTAGGTACCGTGGTCAACCCCACTGTGCTGTGCTCAGCAGTTCTAGAGTTTTTCTGCACCTTGCACGAAGCACACCCTCAAGATTCTGGAGTTATAGCTCACGCAGTCCTGCGCCTTTCCGATTGCTTTTCGGCCCGCTCGTTCCCCTTGCCGAGACCTCCCTGGGGAGGCCTCTTTTGTCTACTTCCGTGCAGCCGTTGTTGAGATATCACTGTTTTCGTGTTTGGAGGGCAGTGGGACAGTTCTGTGCGTAGCTCAGGATCCAATGGTCTGATTGTGGTGGTTCCATTTTCTCCGTGTTCATCTATGAGTACTCTACCACCTTCCTGGGGCTCGTATTGGCCACCGTAGCCGTTGTCCTGAGGTTGTGACCCGCTTGTTCGCTTTCCCGGAGTTATCCCCATCGTCTTGGGCCGTACCTCGCTCGTTTCTCCGACGCGTCTCTCGCCTTTTTGCAGGCTTGTACTACTCAATGAAGGCTCCCTGTCGATGCCTGGATCGTTCTGATTGGTGCAGTAGTTACAGAGATATTTGCATTTTGGTGGCAAGGCCCACCCTTGAAGTCCTCTCGTCGTGCCTCATGCATCTCTACGCCGCTTCTCTCGCTCTTTGAGCCACAAATTTGCCTCACCGACTTATTTCCGGGGTGCTCTTGTTCATCAATTCCGTGCACTCGTTGCCGAGATATTCCCATTTTTGTGTTTGAAGGGTTTTGAAGCGGTTTGGCGTATAACTCAGGATCGGGTGATCTGATTGGTGTGTTTCCTCTTTCTCTCTGATTTCCTGGGAGTCCTCTACCACATCCCAGAGTTTCATGTCAGTCGCCCCAGCCGTTGCCGTTCGAAGGTCTCCTCTCTCCCTCCTCCAGGATGTTATCTCACGTGTCCCATGTGTTTTGCGGTCGTTCCTCTCACTTTCTTGGGATCATGCACTACTCATTGAAGGCGTTCAGATGGTGCATTATACATCGCACTGGCTGCCGCCGTTGCAGAGATATGCTCCGTCTTCAGTGTACTACAAAACTACAAAACTACTAACCTACCGCGTAACGAACTTCTGCATTCATGCAGTGTCTGGTGTCCCCCTTCCGTTTTAAGTACTGCCGTCCGAAATTCTTGATGCACTTCGGCATTCCACCGGGGGAACTTGCCCGTTCGGGAGCGTGATTGTCCGGCTTTCCATAGTTTCACCCGTGCCTGTTCCCTATCGTATTAAATGGCCCATGTGGCGTGTTGTACGAGAACCTCTTTTCTTTCCTATCTCGAACTAACTATCTGGAAACCGTGCAGCCCTATGTAACTACACCCTGAATTCAAAGTCACCTGCGGTGTTCTCATTCTCGTCTGGATTGCCATTTGCACAGGTTTACCTGGAATCTATTCAATACATGTATGTCGAGTGGAAATTCAAAAGAATTGTAAAATTGCCATGGCTCTGAAACATGATGATTCCTCTTACTTATCAGTCTCTTTCATATTCGATCTTGAAGACGTTTAACTAATTGCCTTGTCAGTGTATGTTGTAAACAAGAATTCTCTGCTCTTTCCACATGAAAATTGACCCAGAACTCATGTTCCAAAGTCATCGTAAAAAAGGAGAATATTGGTAGATATGTATGGTGACAGAGCAGACACTGGGTGTAGCAATGAACAGCACAAATAAGAAACAAGCACAGAGTAACACAGCAAAGGCAAGGAAATATGGGCCCAACTGCTCAAAGGCCCTCTGGATTGATGACTACTCAGTTAGTACCCACCTCACATAAGACATAACACACATACTCATTGACAGGGTTAGAGCCAAGAGCTCAAGGAATCAGTGCCAGTAACACGGTCCCAGCACATGCAGCCACATCAGCAAAACACAAAAATGTGTTAGTAACTCATAGCTGCCCATAGTATTTGCACAATTCCATATTAGTCCAAAGCAATGTCAAGCATCCTAGCAACTCATAGTGCCAGAGTAGACTACACCAGACTTGCCCAAAGTAGTGGCCAGCATCCAAGCAACTCATAGCACCTGAGTAAGCCACACCAGTGATACCAGCAATCCAAAGACCAATAGCTACCTAGCATACAAGGGAACAGACACACCTAGCTAATACAGCAACCTAGATTCCCACTGTAGTAGAGAACTTGGTAGATCTAACTTTGTTCCTATGCATGAAGGCAACAACACACAGACATAACATACAGCATTTTTATGATAAGTACAGGAAAGTAATGGATAGTACTAGTCTAGATGAATGGTGAGTATTCAACTACCAGCATGCTCAATAACTGTGCCTATCAAGATCCAACATAAGTAAAATAGTGGCCGAAAAGAAAAGAGCGAGCATAGCATACCATTGGACTCAAGAGATGGCTGCAGCTCACTGGCCAGAACACTAATGTTGAAAATATTTTGAAGGATGCTGTAGGTATCCTCAGTAGTGCAACAAGCTACTGATGTATTAGACCAACCTGTAGGTATCTACAGGACATCAGTGAGTATAATACTGGTAGTGAAAGTGAGCTTACCCTCAGTAGTGCAACAAGCTACTGAGGGAACAGTGAATAAACTACTGTAAAATGTGCGCTCTAAGGTGATTATGTAAGCACCCAAACATCGCACCAAAGTGAGCAGAACACAGGGGAGAATATATCTCCAACAAATACCTGGGTCAATAACTTAGTCCACCTTCATGAGTCTCTCCAGCCTTCAAGCTTGAACATTCATAACTCTCAACACACAACACACTTAGAAGATGTCCCAATGAGCACTGACCCTGATGACTATGCAACTCACAATTACCCAGATTTTGTTCATATGGCATTTGACATGTGGGGGCCAACCACAGATGACTTCGAGGGCACAGCTAAAATGTTTGGACTTGGCCCAACATTTATGGACAAATTTAATGGTGACCAGTTCAGCAACCTATGGCCATCAAATCTGTACTACCCCTTCAACTCCCACAATGAATGGGAGCTGGCATTGTGGTTACTTCATTCAGGCCTGAGCATGAGAGCTATAGACTCTTTCTTGTCATTGTCAATTGTAAGCCTGTCCCTATTCTCTCCGAAGATCATTATTGACATGTGCCAGATACAGCTACTAAAGATTTCCTTTCATACAGCCAGAGCACTTCATGGGCTGGCTGAGTTACTCCCTGGCAGGCTGTGCTGGTGCTCAATGGAGATTACTCCTTTGCAGCCAACCAAACACCCTGTGCACTTGTACTGGTGCAATCCCCTGGAATGCATTGTGTGGCTCCTCAACCACCCTTTGTTCTCTGACCAGCTCAATTTCATTCTGAGGCATGTATACAAAATGCCTGAGAAGCTTTGTAGGGTGTATACAGAGTGGATGACTGCTGATGATGCTTGGCATATGCAGGTATGTTTCCACTGCAAGTTATAGATCCTTTTATTCAATTGATGTACCCCAGTCACAGCTTCTGAGCAGAGTGACTCTTCTTGGCATGATACTTTCTTCAGACAAGATGAATATTACTACTTTATGTGGTGGTAGAGTTGCTCATCCACTTCTCATCAGCCTAGCAAATATCAAGATGTCCACACACCTAAAATTGTCATCCAACTCATTTATGCTTGCTGCTCTCCTCCCTGTCCCCAAGTTCATGCACAAGAACAAGCATATGCATGGCCTCCTTGAAGATAGGCTCATTCATGAATGCCTGGATATCATACTTGAACCTGTCAAGCAAGCTGCCAAACTTGGCATTATGTTACTGGATTCTCTGGGGCACATGTGGTACTGTTTCATGCCAATTGTGGGTTATATTGCCAACACTCCCAAGGCTGCCATGCTTGCAGTTGTTGGGGGAAAGACTTCCCTGAGTTTGACAAAGATGAGGACAATGCATTTGGATGGGGTGCAACAAATCTTAGGCAATCAACTCATCCTGGTACACATCAGAGGTTATTATGGTATTGGCTCAATGTTCTTTGTTAGGCTTCTCCCAAGAAACAATGACAAGCAATCCTATTTGCCACCATTCCTTACCCCCTGACCATGAGTTTCAGTACTCATGTGATGAGGATGATGATGTGGCTCTGTGAAGCTTACAATCCAAGGACAAGGCTCAGCCAGAGGTATGAAAATGCCATTCCTGCTAGCTTTATTTATTCAGATTGATATTTTAGGGTTCCCAATGTGGCACTGTTGTTGATGTTCTTGAATGCCACCATTGCACTAACAGCTGTCCTGTTCCCAATCATGATCTTCTGACCCTTGCACATGACTTGATCAACGAAGTATCTCAGCATGCCAGAACCCCTTGTAACTCCAAGAAAGCTAAGGATGAGGGCCCATTGCCTTCACAACTGAGATTTTACAAGGCAGTATGGAAGGACTGTCTCGAAGATGCTAAGCGAGAATGCAGGGCTGCACATGCACTTTCTAACCCATTCCCATCAAAGTCTCATGACCTCAACCTCTCCATAACAGAGGCACTTGTCACTGTCATCATTGAGTGGAATCAATGCAGTGTGCAATTTGAAGATGGTGAGTAACAATATTTTTGTTATGCCCGAGCGTGGTGACTTCTTCAAATGGAATAGGCACAAAGCACGTGAGGTGGGAGACTACAGGCCGAACTTGTCATAACCCCTATGGCTGAGTTATTGTGATAATCTGACAGAGGTTCTGTCTACTGGTGAGTCCCTGAGGTTGTTTATGCAGAGAGAGAACAAGGATAAAGTGAAGGGATGAAGCTCAGTTGCAAGCTATTGAAAAACTGCAGATACAGGATGAAGTATGTAGGATTATATACTCCTAAGTACGAGTACTGTAGCAGTCATGACCGACGTGTCGCGATGTGTATCTGCAGTAGTCAACAGAACCATCAGTGAAAATAAACAAGAGTCATACAGTGTCAAAGATGGGGGTAGGGAGGCAATGATGGCTGTACCAGCTGGCGCAATCAATGCACAGTGAGGAGCCTGACACCGGAACTATAGTACAACATGTGAGCAACATAAACGAGTCAAACAGAGCAAGAAAGAAACAAGTCGTCCATCAGAGAGGGCGGTGGAGTACTGGATCACAGCAGCAATGCGGTCTTGACAGGTATTGGAAATACCTTGATAGCAGGAGATCCAAAAGTTCCCTGGAGCATTTGAGCCCCTAGGATGGCGATGACTATTAGAGATGCAATGAGGCATGTGATGCACGTGACCAAGAGAAGCTGAAAAAGGAAAGACCCCTGACAGAAGCATAACATCACCCCCCCTCTAAGGTCCTCAGACCCTTGAGGATGGACCAGAAGCCATGTTGGTGGGGTGGGTGGATAAGGGTTGGCAAGTAGTATAGATGTGGGAACATGTCTGATTGGTGATGGGCGATGGTGGTGATGGAGACAGCAGTTCCTTGAGGGCTGGAGTATAGTGGGAGCCACATCTGTTACGGCACAACCAATGTCCCAGGTAATGGCACTGGTAACAGGCATGCTGGTACAAGACATGGTTGGGAGGGATGGGAGACTGCCCACCAAGGTAGAACCAAAGTTGATCAGAAGGCACGGGGACGAAGGGAGTTGGAGGGACAGGATCGGTGGAGTGGACAGCATTATGGTAGTGTTTATGCATTCTGGCCCATGATGCATCCTGTAGTAAAACCTCCCAAGCAGAATTATGAGTTCCCGTGCCAAGTTGAGCACCAACCTCTTTAAACAGTTCTCTGGAGTTGACAAACCCTAATTCCATGGCACACCACTGCTTCTCCTTCTCCTGATCTGAAACCTCTCCCTTCAACCTCAAAGCCGATGGTTCCTCTTGCTTTGGTTTGATGTGATCAAGGATGCGAGAAGCAGGTGGCGCCAGGAACTTGCCAATTTGCTGATTGCGTAAGTGATGATAGGCTCCGCCAGTTACAGCCTTGGTAAGGTCCAACGAAGCCTTCTCCAACATGTCGATCATGATTACCTCTGACAGTGGCACCATGCCACTCAACTTCTGAGTGTGGATCTTTGACATGAGCCCATTGATTACGTCTGATGCTCGGTAGATTTGAGACAACATCCCAAAATACTCAACCTGTTCTGGTAAGCACCTGTCAATGTTGTCCCTGTCGTGGAAGATGTCAAGTGCCCTAACAATGTCCAGGTAATCACTTGCTGAGACTGGTAATCGTTGCTGGTCAAGCTGGGCAGTGGTGGCCATTGTGAGGAGGTCAAGGGCTGCACATTGAGTGCTGTCAGAGTAGGTGGAGAAGGCAGAGTGAAGGTCAGTAGGTTCGGGAGCATGGGAGCTACTGGCAGGGGCTGCTGGACTATCGGGGTCATTGTCAAGGTGTGCCTTACCCTTTCCCTTTTGGTTACTGTCCCCACTACTGGAGACTCTGGCCTGTGGGACCAGGATGCATTTGATCAAGAACCCCTGGAGTGGGCATGCTCCATGAGTCCTGGGGACAGGGGGTGATAGTGTGTGGGGTTGAGAGACGGGTGAGGAGAAGCCAGAGACATGAAAGCCAGCAGGAGACATTGTGGGAGAGGCTGGTGCATAGGTAACGATGGGGGGGATGAGCCTGTCATCTGTGGGGTTGAAAACAGATTTGTCAGCAAGGGGGAGGTCGGCATAGTTGTTCTTGGTATTGACAGAGCAAGGGGAGTCCATTTAATTTCTGAGGTGATGAGCAAGCTTGTACTGGTCTAGGACATCTGAGGTGTGATCTTTTATGTGCTCCTCAGGTTCCCACATATTTGACAAATGGGGGAAACCTTTCCACTTGACCAGATACCATCGCTTACCTCTGCGACCATCAACCTTGTGATTCAGGATTGATTCAACTTCCCACTCAATTTCATCATTGACTAACTTGGGGAGAGGGGCTGTGGGCACAGTCCCATAAGTATTGTTTTTGGTGAAAGGATAGATTCGGGATGCATGGAACACAGGATGTACCTTCCACATTGGTGGTAGGTCCAATCAGAAGGCAACTGGTGACACAACCTGAGTCACTACAAATGGTCCGAGACGTCAGGGCGCAATCTTGTCACACTGGTTTTTGATTCAGAGATGTCCAGTATTGAGGAGGACTCTATCTCTGACCTTGGGCGCAACATAAGACCCTTTTGAGCACAAACACATCAGGTCTTGTGCTTTCTTGTGTGCAAGTATAGCCATGTCTTGACTTGAAGCCAGCCTTTCTAATCTTTCATCAACCAAGGGGACAGGGGTGAGCTGTACTTCAGGATAAGGGGACAGGTCATATCCGAGGAGTAGCGAGAAAGGCATCATTTGATGAATGGAGTGTACCTGGGAGTTGTGGGCAAACTTGGCAGACAGAAGTTTAGTGGACCAGGAGTTCAGGAACTCAGAACAGTAAAGTTGCAAATATCCCTCAACTTCCTGGTTTACTCGCTCACTTTCTCTGTTAGTTTGGGGGTGGTAACCCGACGAAAGCTTGGCTTTGACCCCTATAGCCTTGTACAGTTCCTTCATAAATGATGACGCGAACTGGGGTCTGTGATCTGAGATGACTGACTCTGGGGTTCCGTATCTGGAATAGATGAACTGATGGAAGAGCTGGGTGATCCTGATGCAGTCAATTGCTTTATGACACGGAACAAACAGGGTGGCTTTTGTAAGCCCCTGATCGACAACCATGAGAATGGAATTGTATCTTTGTTCTCCCGAGACAGGGAGATCTGTGATGAGGTCCATCAAGATTTGCTGGAACGGGAACATGGTTTTAGGGGTTTCATGTGGGACGACTGGGGGAGTTGGAGGGTGCATCACAACTTTTGTAGTTTGGCACACTGGGCATCCTGCAACATAAGCCCTGATATCCTTTCCCATACCTTCCCACCAGACTTCTTTTCTCATCTTAGTGAACATCACCTTTTGTCCAGGGTGGCCGGAGGACTCATGATCATGGTAAATTCACATACAGTGCTGTCTGTGCTCAGGAGGGATGTAGAGGTGCATAGTTCCGAACTGTTTTGTTCTGTCCTCGGCAGTAGTGATGTTTTCCTTTGGTTCTGGGCCTGTAGAGTCCTTTGACACATCATTCTTGACACACTCATACAGGTCAGCTGATATTGCATATACTCCTCTGGCTCCTTTGACGGGTTCCTCAGAAGGGTGAGTGTCAGGCAGCCTATTCCCCTTTGGCTTTTCCTCAGATGGGCGGGAATAAGGCTTGGAGTTTGACTTTGAGTGTGATAAACGGGCAGGAAGGCATCTGATTCTGCAGAGTCGGTTAATTTTTAACTGTTTTTGTAGTTTTGTAATGGAAAACGAAGGTGAAACAAGGTGAATTTGGGGACCCACCCCCTCCGAAAGCCAAAGGTCCGGGGGGAGGACTGTGGCCACCAGGGCGGGCTCCATGGCTTCGCTTTTGCAAGAAAGAGTGTTGGCGGGGACCTGGAGGCAACCAGCCTGCCAGGAGAAATGAATGGGGTAGGACTGGACCATAGCGGCCCAGTGAGCTTGGCAAGGGGTGAGCTGTTGCAGCTCTCAGTAGTACTCCAAGTTCTTGTGGTTGGTAAAGACCACAGTCAGCTCGACAGGGGATAACAGGTATGGGCAGAAAGCCTTCAATGCCCAGATAACAGCAAGCATTTCCAAGTCATAGACTTGATAGCGCTGTTCAGCACCAACGAGGGATTGGGAGAGGTAGGAGCAGGGGTGCCATTCATCGTTGTTATGCTTCTGCCAAGGGGCTTTCCTTTTTCACTTCTTCACGGTCACGTGCATCACGTGCCTCGTTGCATCACTTGTAATCATCGCCATCCTAGGGGCTCGAATGCTTCAAGGAACCTTCGGATCCCCAGCTGTCAAGGTATTTCCAATACCTGCCAAAACTGCTTTACTGCTGTGATCCAGTACTCCACTGCCCTCTCTGATGGACAACTTGTTCATTTCTTGTTCCGGTGACTTGTCTCTGACTCGTTTATGTTAACTAGATGTTGTACTATAGCTCCGGTGTCTGGCTCCTTGCTGCGCATTGATTGCACAGCCGGTATAGCCTTTGTCTCCTTGTCTACCCTCATCTCTGACATCGCATGACTCATGTTTATTTCAGTGATAGTTTCGTTGATTACTGCAGACACGTGTCGCGATGTGTCTGCCATGACTGGTACGGTACTCGTACTTAGAGGTATATAACCCTACATACTTTGTCCTGTATCTGCAGTTTTTTGATAGCTTGCAACTGAGCTTCATCCCTTCACTTTAATCTTTGTTCTTTCTTCGCACGAACAACCTCTGGGACTCGCCAGAAGATAGAACCTCTGTCAGATTATTGCGATAACTCAGCCATAGGGGTTATGATAAGTTTGGCCCATAGACTCCCACCTCATGTGCTTTGTGCCTATTCCATTTGAAGAAGTCACCACGCTCGGGCATAACAAAATCGAAAAACTCCATGCAGCTTTCGGGACTCGTCGACCTCTTCACAAAAAGTCTACTCATCCCTTGGTTACTGAACTTCAACAAACCATCTCACCAATCTCCCCCAAGTATCACCACTCTACAGGCAGCCTTTAGGCTTTAATAGATCGCCTCCCTGGAGCCTGCACTTGTGCCTCCCTATGTGTAAAGTCACTCACGCACTACTTCTCTAGAACTGACAGGTTTCCTTCAGGAAGTAAATCCCCCTTCAGTTCTCGTTATCACTTCTTGTTAAAGTGTCTAACCCAACAAAGTTGAAACCTCCGGTCCTGCCTCGAGTTACCTCGCAAGGACTTGGAAGGAATCCACTGCTACCCCCGTTCCCAGGAAGACTAGGGCTGTCAGCCACAGCTAGTAATCCTTGTCTATCATATCTATCCTGTTTTAGGGAGTCGGAAGTTGCACTTAGTTCAGAAGAAGAAGACGATCAGAAGTCTGACACTTCTTTTGGATCAGTCCTCAAGGAAGAACAAGAAGCACGCAGTTTACCTGTTGTGTCCATGACACTTGGTCATGGAGAATCAGCCCCTGAGATGCCACCAAAGGTTTTCTCCAAAGCAGAGCTGAAGGAAAGGTTGGAGGAACAATGTCGAGTTTTGGCTGAAGACTGGAGAAAGATTTCTGGTGCCACTAGCAACCTGTTTCCAACAGGAACACCTACAGACTCAGCATTATGAACCTGGTACTCAAGGAATTTCAGAAAGGTAGTTCCCCCAGAGGTCCCTGTTGGAGGGTCCAGTAAGGGAAAGGGCCCAGCTGATCCTGAGGATTCGTATGATTGCCGCCCACCCAATGGAGGAAGGGAGTTTAATGTCAGGCATCCTGGTGAATATGAAAGTCACAATGGACTTCAGACCTGGGTTACACAGGTCGAAGGATATTTGAACCTGAACAAGCACGTCTACAATACAGAGTCCCTCAAGATCTCGTTTGCCCTGACATATATGACCAAGGGGGCTGCTGTTTCGTTCACCAAAAATTATCAAAACAAAAACAAGCTTCTTTATGGAACTATCTGGTACTCTGACACCTTCCAGAGGTTTGTTGAGTGTCTCAAAGCTACTTTCAAATCTGGCAATCAAACTGCTTTGGCCATTTTACACCTGTCAGATATTAAACAAGACAAACAAGAGTTAGAGGCATATATTGCTGAATTTACCAGGCTTGTCAACAAGGCTCAACTAAAGGAAGAGTCGTGTGAAGCTGGGATTTTCTTCGGAAAAGGTTTGAATAAAGAATATCATGACTGGGTTCTTAATTCTGGGTGCACCCCTACCACTGTCATTGAGTGGGTACAGTGTGTGGGAGAAGCAAGAACCACAATTGCTACCAAACACATCCTGGAAGGGAAGGAATCTCAGTATGAATGCAAATTCATTCATTACTGAGGAAGTTCCTGAGATCCCAATGCGATGGACGTCAACAAACACAAATGGAACGTTAGATGTTCAAACTCCGAAATTATGTGCTTCGAATGTGGAGCAAAAGGTCACTACAAGCGTGACTGCAAATCAACAAAGCCTAAAAGCCTTCCTGGTATTAGGGTCATTATGTCCGAGGATGGGACAAAGACTGCTTATATGGGGGATCATCTGGCAACAGCTGATGAGAAAAAGGCATATGGGATGGATTTTTGAATGGGACCACTGATACTCCTAAAGTAGGTCCCGCGTCTATATTGTCTGCTAAATGTACTTCTATAGAAGATGAATCCACAATGCAAGTTGGATCTCCCCTTGGAAGAGCATGGTTGCCAGACTTTATGGCAGGAGTAATGGTCTGCGTCAATTCTGGCACAGAGGTATTGCTCATTTCAGAGTGGATCATTCAAAAACTCAAGATACCCTCGTATTGTGTCAAGACTCGGTTCAAGACCACTTCCTTCACTGGGAAGGATGTAGAGTGGGTAACACGGAAGGTTTCTGTCCAGTTGATTATCAAGAATCACGTCATCCAAATCAAGTGCTATGTCGGGCCATTAGTAGGAAAGGAACACATTCTGCTTGGGATGCCTTTCCTCCACCAATTCAAGCCAAGAATGGATTGGGAGCACAACAAGATCACATGTTGGGATGACAGGTTTGTACCTAACAGAGAAACTGACGTGTTTATTAAGGAACAGGTCCCATCCTACAAAGGGTATGCTGTCAGGTTTAACAAGGATGGCTCTGTAAAGGAGCAGGCATGCCAGGTCAACAAGATGATGCTGTCTACTGAGCTCGAGGCCGCCTTGTCCTCGAGTAAGGAGGAAGTAAAACTCCCAAAGGAATATCAGGAATTTGCCAAGGTGTTCTCTGAAGATGACATCCTGTTGCCGGCCCACTGTCCTGGACTGGATCATGAAATCTGTCTCAAGGAGGATTTCAAGCCCAAAAAAGCAATGGTGTACCCCATGTCACCAGATGAACTAAAGGATCTAGATGAATTCCTTGATGAAAACCTGAAGTGCAAAAAAATTTGACCATCAACCTCACCACAAGCAGTGCCGGTGTTCTTCATTGCAAAGAAGGATGGGAAGAAACGGTTAATTCAAGATTACCAATACTTGAATTCGTTTACCATTCCCAATGCCCATCCGCTGCCCAATGCGCAAGCCCTGTTTGATGAGTTGGTCAAATCCAAATATTATGCCAAGTTCAACATTTGCTGGGGGTTCACCAACCTTCGGGTACAAGAAGGAGATGAGTGGAAAGGGGCATTTATCACCCCAAGAGGGTTGTTTGAACCCACGGTAATGTTCTTTGGACAATGCAACTCACCACCCTCCTTTCAGCGCTACATGGACTGAACTTTTGAATCACAATGTGGAAAACAGGTAGGTTACGTGGATGATGTAGCAATCCATGCGAAGACCAAAGAGGAACTTCAGAGCCATGTCCAGGAGTTCTTAAAAATTTGCGAAAAGGAAGGTTTACGGCTCAAGATCAGCAAGTGTGTCTTTGAGGCCAAAGAAATTGAGTTCCTTGGAATGATCATTGGAAAAGGGCATATGGAAACTTTGCCGACGAAGACTGATGCCATTAGTACTTGGGAAGCCCCTGACAACCTTACAGGACTTCAATGATTCCTAGGGTTCTGCAATTTCTACCGAAAATTCATTCCCTCCTTTTCAAGTGTTGCTCGACCCCTTCACAATCTGACTAAAAAGGGGGTTCCCTACCAATGGACACCTGAACATGATGCCGCGTTTGCCAAGCTTAAGAGTTTGTTATGCTCCTCTCCAGTCCTCACAATTCCCGACTTCTCAAAGCCCTTCACTCTCTTTATGGATGCTTCGAAGCTCGGAACTGGTGCGGTCCTTGCTCAGAAAGGAGCTGACAACGAGTGGCACCCCTGTTCTTACCTCTCACAGTCCCTTGTTGGTGCAGAGCAGTGTTACCAGGTCTACGACCTAGAAATGTTAGCTGTTATCCATGCATTGAAGGCTTTCCGCCCTTATTTACTTTCCCTGGTCGAGCCGACTGTGGTCTTCACAGACCACAAAAACCTTGAGTACTACCAGGAGCCTCAACAACTTACCCCCCACCAAGCTCATTGGGCAGCCACTGTACAGTCCTACCCCATTCATTTTTCCTGGCAGGCCAGTCCCCTCCAGGTCCCTGCTGACACTCTCTCTCACAAGAGCAAGGCCACAGAACCCGCCCCTGTTGCCACAGTCCTTCCCCCGGACCTTTGGCTTTCGGAGGGGGTGGGTCCCCAGATTCACCTTGTTTCACCCTCTTTTTCCATAACAAAAATACAAAAACAACTAAAAATAAACCGTCTTTGCCATATCGGGCACATTTCAGCCAAAAAGTCACGATCTCAATCAAACTCCAAGCCATATTCCTGCCCTTCTGAGGAAACACCAAAGAGGAATAGGCTGCCTGATGCTCGCCCTGTTGAGGAGTCTGCTAAAGGAGCTAGGGGAGTATATGCGATATCGACGGACCTCTATGAACACATCAAGAATGACTCATCAAAGGTCTCAGGAGGTCCCGAACCAAAAGAAAATGTCACTGTAGCAGAAGATGGGACCAAAAGATTTGGAACAATGTGCCTTTACATTCCCCCCGATCACTGCCAACACTGTATGCGAACTTATCATGATCACAAGTCCTCTGGACACCCAGGACAGAAAGCGATGTTCGCTAAAATGAGAAAAGAAGTCTGGTGGGAAGGTATGGGAAAGGACATTAAAGCTTACGTAGCAGGGTGCCCTGTGTGTCAAACTACCAAGGTGGTAACTCACCCACCAAGACCACCGGTTACCCTGCATCAAGCCCCCAAAACGGCGTTCCCATTCCAACAAATATCAATGGATCTTATCACCGATCTCCCGGTCTCATGAGAAGCTGCATATGACTCTATTCTCACAGTTGTCGATCAGGGCCTCACCAAGGCCGCCCTGTTTGTTCCGTGCCATAAAACAATTGATTCCGAGGGGCTTGCACGACTATTCCATTGGTTCATTTACTCCCAATATGGAATCCCGGAATCAGTAATCTCTGATTGCAGACCACAGTTTGTGTCTTCGTTCACCAAAGAGCTTTACAAGGCTATAGGGGTCAAGAGCAAACTGTCGTCTGGCTACCACCCACAAACTAATGGAGAAAGTGAACGGGTCAACCAAGAGGTAGAAGGGTACCTTCGACTTTATTGCTCTGAATTCCCTAATTTGTGGGCTGTGAAACTCCCCTCTGCCGAGTTCGCTCATAATGCTAGAGTACACTCTGTCCATCAAATGACTCCCTTTTCCTTGCTCCTTGGATATGACCCCTCCCCCTATCTGGAAGTCTGGCTCACCCCAGTGCCCTCAGTTGACGAAAGGCTGGAATGGTTGGCATCAAACCGTGATGTTGCCATCCTTGCACACAAAAAGGCAGAAGACCAGATGCGTTCACGCTCAAAAGGGTCTTATGTTGCGCCCAAGGTCGGCGATCAGGTTCTCTTGGATACAGGTCATCTGCATATCAAAAACCAGTGTAGCAAGATTGTGCCCTGATGTCTCGGACCTTTCACTCTGACTCAGGTCATTTCTCTGGTAGCCTTCCGATTGGATCTTCCACCTACATGGAAAGTTCATCCTGTGTTCCACACGTCCCACATCTTCCCTTTCACTGAAAACGAGACTTATGGAGCTGCGCCCACAGCCCCTCTTCCTGAGTTGGTCAATGATGAGATCGAGTGGGAGGTCGAGTCGATAATTAATCACAAGGTTGAAGGCCAAAGAGGGAAATGACAGTATTTAGTCAAATGGAAGGGGTTCCCTCACTCATCAAATACATGGGAACCTGAAGAGAATATAAAAGACCATGCGTCGGAAGCCCTCGAGCAGTACAAGTTAGCTCGACACCTCAGAAACTAATGGACTCTCCTTGCTCGGTCAATACCGAAAATGACTATGCTGACATCCCCTTTGCCCCAGAATCCATTCATGACCCCAACGATGACAGGATCATCCCCCCCATCACTATCTATGCCCCGACCTCACCTCCAACATCCCCCACCGGTTTTTATGTCTCCAGGTACTCCTCGCCCATCTCTCAATCCTGTCTGGTATCACCCCCTCTCACCAGAACTCGTGGACCGTGCCCACTCCAGGGGTACTCAGTCCACTGCCTCCCAGCCCCAAAGGTCAGAGTCCCCCTCCGTGAGGACAGTAGCTGCAAGGGAAAGGGTAAGGCAAGACTTGACGATGACCCCGATAGCCCAGCAACCCCCTCCGGTAGCACCAATGCTGCTGAACCTCCCCACTTACGCACCACCTTCACCACCTACTCCGACGGCGCTCAACATGCCGCCCTCAATGTCCTCACAGCTGCTGCCTCTGCCAGGCTTGACCAGAAAAGACTACCAGTCTCAGCAGCTGACTACTTGGACGTTGTTAGGGCACTTGACATCTTCCACAATGGGGACAACATTGACGGGTGCACACCAGAACAGGTTGCATATTTTGGGTTGTTGTCTGAAATCTACAGAGCATCAGATGTAGTCAATGGACTGGTGTTGAAGATCTGCACTCAGAAGCTTGTGGGAACCGTGCCACTATCAGAGGTAATAATGATCGATATGTTAGAAAAGGCTTCCTCGGATCTTACCAAGGCTATTACCGGAGGGGCCTACCATCACTTACAACAACAGCAAATCGGGGAGTTCCTGGCACTGCCCGCTTCTCGACTTCTCGATCAGATCAAACCAAAGCAAGAGGAACCATCGGCTTTGGTTGCTGAGATAAAGAAAGAACTAACAGATCAAGAGAAGGAAAAGGAGTGGCGTGCTGTGGAACTAGGGTTTGTCGACTCTGGGGAACTCTTTAGAGAGGTTGGTGCTCGACTAGGAACTGGGACTCACAATTCCTCCTGGGAGGTGTTGTTACAGGATGCATTGTGGGCTGGGGTGCATAAAAACTATCACAATGCTGTCCACTCCACCAACCCTATCCCTTTGACTCCCTTTGTCCCCATCCCTTCTGATCAACTTCAGTTCTACCTCGGAGGGCAGACTCCCATCCCATCTGACCATGTCCTCTACCAACACACCTGCTACCAATGCCATTACTTGGGACATTGGTCGTGTCATAACGGACGTGGATCCCGCTATACTCTGGCCCTCGAGGAACCACCGACTCCATTGCCATCATCGCCTGTCACCTCTTGCATGCGTTCCCACATCTATACTACTCGCCGACCCCTATCCTCCCGTCCCACTAACATGACTTCTGGCCCATCCTCAAGGGTCTGAGGACCTTAGAGGGGGGGTGATGTTACGCTTCTGCCAAGGGGCTTTCCTTTTTTGCGGTCACGTGTATCACGTGCCTCATCGTGTCACTCATAATTGTCACCATCCTAGGGGCTCGAATGCTTCAAGGAACCTTCGGATCCCCAGCTGTCAAGGTATTTCCAATACCTGCCAAAACTGCTTTACTGCTGTGATCCAGTACTCCACTGCCCTCTCTGATGGACAACTTGTTCATTTCTTGTTCTGGTGACTTGTCTCTGACTCGTTTATGTTAACTAGATGTTGTACTATAGCTCCAGTGTCTGGCTCCTTGCTGCGCATTGATTGCACAGCCGGTATAGCCTTTGTCTCCTTGTCTACCCTCATCTCTGACATCACATGACTCATGTTTATTTCAGTGATAGTTTTGTTGATTACTGCAGACATGTGTCGCAATGCGTCTGCCATGACTGGTACGGTACTTGTACTTAGAGGTATATAACCCTACATACTTTGTCCTGTATCTGCAGTTTTTTGATAGCTTGCAACTGAGCTTCATCCCTTCACTTTAATCTTTGTTCTTTCTTCGCATGAACAACCTCTGGGACTCGCCAGAAGATAGAACCTCTGTCAGATTATCACGATAACTCAGCCATAGGGGTTATGATAAGTTCGGCCCATAGACTCCCACCTCGCATGCTTCATGCCTATTCCATTTGAAGAAGTCACCACGCTCGGGCATAACAATCGTCAGCTCCCTTCTGGGTGAGGACCACACCAGTTCCAAGTTTGGAAGCATCCATAAAGAGTGTGAATGGCTTCGAGAAGTCCGGAATTGTGAGGACCGGAGTGGAGCATAACAAAGACTTGAGCTTTTCAAACATGGCATCATGTTCTGGAGTCCACTGATAGGACACCCCTTTTTTGGTAAGATCATGGAGGGGACAAGCGACGCTTGAAAAGGAAGGGATGAATTTGCAGTAGAAATTGCAGAAGCCAAGGAACTGGCGAAGTCCTGTAAGATTGTCAGGGGCTTCCCAAGTACTAATGGTGTTGGTCTTTGTCAGCGAAGTCTCCATATGCCCCTTTCCTATAATCATTCCTAAGAACTCAATTTCTTCGGCCTCGAAGATGCACTTGCTGATCTTGAGGCACAGTCCTTCCTTTTCACAGATCTTCAGGAACTTGCAGACGCAAGCTCGAAGTTCTTTTGTTTTGGCATGGATTGCTACGTCGTCCATGTACCCTACTTGCTTCCCATGTTGAGACTCAAAGGTTCAGTCCATATACCTCTGGAACGAAGGGGGTGAGTTGCATTGTCCAAAAAACATTACCGTAGGTTCGAACAATCCCCTGGGCATGATAAATGCCCCTTTCCACTCATCTCCTTCTCTCACCCTGAGGTTCATGAAACCCCAGCGAATGTCAAACTTGGCATAGTAGCAAGATTCGACCAATTCATTGAACAGAGCCTGCACATTAGGCAGCGGGTGTGCATCCGGGATGGTAAACGAATTGAGGTAGCGGTAGTCTTGAATAAGCTGCTTTTTCCCATCCTTCTTGGTGACAAAGAACACCGGTGCCACTTGAGGCAAAGTTGATAGTCAAATCTTTTTGCACTTTAAGTTCTCTTCCAAGAACTTGTCCAGCACCTTCAGTTCATTGGGGGACATAGGATATACTGTTGCCTTCTTGGGTTTGAAGTCATCATGAAGCTGAATTTCGTGATTGAGCCTGGGTCAATGAGCCGGTAGCAGGATATCCTCTTCCGAGAACACCTTTGCGAACTCCTTGTATAATTCCAGAAGCTTGACTTCCTCCTTGTTCACAGCAAGGGCTGCCTCTAGTTCTGTGGAAAGAGTAGTTTTATTAACCTCCACAGGTCGTAACCCCATGGATTCTTTTTCCAACCCTTTGGGTGAAGGATTGGCCACATGCCCCTCATAAGAAGGCATGACTTCCTTGATATAAGCATCAGTTTCTTTAGTTGGCATGTACCCATCATCCCAGCATGAGATTTTACCAGTTTCCCAGTTCATGTGTGGTTTGAATTCCTTCAGGAATGGCATCCTGAGAAGGATGTGCTCCTTTCCTACCAATGGACTGACGTAACACTTGACCCAAACCACTCAGTTTTTGATGATTATCTGGATGGTCACTTTGCGTGTGACCCACTCTACATCCTTTCTGGTGAACAAGGTCATTTTGAATTTGTTCTTGACCCAGTACATTGTAATCCAGAGTTGTTGAACGATCCTTTCCAATATCAGGGAGACTTTGGCTCCTGAATCGATACATGCTATTACTCCTGTGTTGTAGTCTGGCAAAACGACCCTTCTGATAGGTGAACACAATTGCATAGTTGATTCATCATCTATAGAAGTACATTTAGCAGACAACACAGAAACGGGACTGACTGTAGCAGGAGAATTGTCAGTCCCCTTTAAAAATCCACCCCAAACTTCTTCCTTTCCTCCTCAGTCACTTCGCTATTTCTGATATAAGCAACTTTGCTTCCATCCTCCCTGAGGACCATGCAAATACTGGGGGGCAGTTTGGCTTTGGATTTACAGTCACACTTGTAGTGACCTTTGGCTCCACAATTGAAGCACTTAATTTCTGAACTGGAATGTCTAATGTTCTGTTTGCATTTGTCGATGTCCATCACATCAGGATCTTGGGAACCTCCGCAGTAATGAATGAACTTTCTTTCATTCCGAGATTCCTTCCCTTCTAGGATATGCTTCGTCACAATCATGGTTTGAGCTTCTCCCATGCACTGTATCCACTCAATGACCGTGGAAGGGGTGCATCCAGAATTGAGAACCCAGTCGCGATATTCTTTATTTAATCCTTTTCCAAAGAAGGTCCCTGCTTCATGTGATTCTTCTTTAAGTTGAGCCTTGTTGACAAGCCCCATAAACTCGGCTATGTATGCCTTGAGTTCTCGTTTGCCTTGAGTGATGTCAGAAAGGCAGAGTATTGCAAGAGCAGTTTGGTTGCCTGACTCGAAAGTAGCTTTAAGATGCTCAACGAACCTTTGGAAGGTGTCAGTGTAGTAGATTGTCCCGTCGAGAAGCTTGTTTTCATTTTGGTAATTTTTGGCAAATGAAACTGCTGTGCCTTTTGTCATATAGGTGAGGGCGAACGAAATCTTGAGCGACTCCGTGTTATACACATGCTTGTTCAGGTTCAAGTAACCTTCGACCTGCATTACCCAGGTCTGAAGCCCATTGTGGCTTCCATCGTATTCTCCAGGACACCCGACATTAAACTCCTGTCCTCCGTTGGGTGGGCAGCAATTGTATGTGTCATCCAGGTCAGCTGAGGCCTTACCCTTACTGGACCCAGCAATGGGGACCTCTGGGGGAATTACCTTTCCAAAGTTCCTGGCATACCATTTGCATAATGCCAAGTCTGTAGGTGTTCCTGTTGGAAAGGGATTGCTACTCTGGGCAAGCATCACCTTGTGAAGCTCTTCTGCCATAGTGAGTCATTGTTCTTCCAACCTCTGTCTCAGCTCCTCTTCGGAAACGGTCCTTGTAGGCATTTCAGGAGCGGATTCTCCGTGACCAAGTGTCATGGACATATCGGGTGATTTGCATGCTTCTTGTTCTTCCCTGAGGACTGATCCATAAGAAGTGTCAGACTTCTGATCGTCTTCTTCTTCTGAACTAAGTGTGACTTCTGAATCCCTAAACCGGGATAGATAAGATAACCAGGGATTTGTTGCAGTAACCAAGGGTCCTAGTCTTCCTAGCAGAATGGGCAGTAGTGGGGGATTCCTACCACGCCCAAGGGGGTTTGGATGAGGAGGGACTGGTGGTCTCGATTTCTGAGGGTTAGACACTTTAACAGGAAGTGATAACGAAGGCTGAGGGAGGATTTATTTCTCAAAAGAAACCTGTCAGCACGGTAGAGTAACTGGTGTGCGTGAGTGGCTTTACGTGTAGGGAGACACAAGCATGGGCTCTAGGGAGGCGATCTATTAAAGCCTAGTAGCTGCCTGTAGAGTGGTGAATCTGGTTAAGGGTGGAGGAATGCTTCTCAATTTTGTTATGCTTGATTAGAGCAGTTGAGGAGCAGAGGAAAGCGAGTTAGTCTTTGCACTGAGGGAGACCAATGAGCTTTGTTTAGTGTGAGTGTTGGTTTGTTGAAGTTCAGTAACCAGGGACGAGTAGACTTTGCACGAAGAGGTCGACAAGTCCCAGAAAAGCTGCATGGAGTTTTTCAATTTTGTTATGCCCAAGTGTGGTGACTTCTTCAAATGGAATAGGCACGAAGCACACAAGGTGGGAGACTACGGGCTGAACTTGTCATAACCCCTATGGCTGAGTTATCATGATAATCCAACAGAGGTTCTGTCTACTGGCAAGTCCCTGAGGTTGTTTGTGCAGAGAGAGAACAAGGATAAAGTGAAGGGATGAAGCTCAGTTGCAAGCTATTGAAAAACTGCAGATACAGGACAAAGTACATAGGATTATATACTCCTAAGTATGAGTACCATAGCAGTCACAACCGATGCATCGCAACACATATCTGCAGTAGTCAACAGAACCATCAGTGAAAATAAACAAGAGTCATATGGTGTCAAAGATGGGGGTAGGGAGGCAACAATGGCTGTACTGGCTGGTGCAATCAATGTGCAGCAAGGAGCCTGACACTGGAACTATAGTACAACATGTGAGCAACATAAACGAGTCAAACAGAGCAAGAAAGAAACAAGTCATCCATCAGAGAGGGCGGTGGAGTACTGGATCACAGCAGCAACATGGTCTCGACAGGTATTGGAAATACCTTGATAGCAGGAGATCCAAAAGTTCCCTGGAGCATTTGAGCCCCTAGGACGGTGATGACTATTAGAGACGTGACGAGGCACATGACACATGTGACCGAGAGAAGCCAAAAAAGGAAAGACCCCTGATGGAAGCATAACAATTTTTGCTTTATACATGTCTTGTTATCCTAACTTTATAGGTTACTGGCCTGACCACAAGCAAGATATGGCATTCCTTGTAAGTAGTCCTGTCTTTTGGTTACAGCTACTGACATACCACCAGTAGCTCCTTGGTGATATATCTACCTGGCATTCAGAATTGAAGTCGGTTATGCTGGCAACCATGCCATCCATGTTCAACCTTATCCCTCCTTCTGATGTTGCACCATGGGTTTGTGTACAATGGATAGAGACCACTGCCACAAAGCTCCTTGACAACTTGCTTCTCCTGTGAGATGGTTTCAATGAGAATGCACATTCATGCAGTTCATTGTCTGCGCTACTAATGGATTGGTTTATCAGGGAAAAACCAGGAGTTTCGCTCACCCTGCCCTCAAGGAAGCTGTCATACAATTCTACTATACTGGGACCTATCAAATTGTGGATAAGTGTCCTGAGTCCTTCAACAATTCAGTTCCCCTTTCCTGTCTGGCTCTCATTGTAGCCACAGTGAGTTATTTTACACCCCAAGTCACTGCAACTCAAACTTTTCTTGCAGTATCATTGTGTGTTGGATGGATTTGTGAAGAATGGCACAGTAAAGACAATGCCTCAATTCTCCAGCAAGGCTTACAATTCCATTTTCCATGGCATGATGAAGGTGCTGAATGACATCCTTTGTGATCCCTATCATGGCACAAGGTTGCATGATCAGCTTTCTCAGTGGGCAAAGGAAGGATGTTAAGTACTGGGGCAGCCAACACGCTCGTGCTGGCTCCTCATATCAGGGCTGTACTGCAAGAGGTTGATTTGAATGTAGAGAGGTACCAGCACATTCTGGCAGTCCTTGATTGATTTCATAATACCTAGTCCTGTCAGTACCTGTCATTACACATGTAGTACATGATTGATGCCAATGCTCCTGTTCCTAGTCATACCTGCTGTGAACTGTTCCTAAGTTGTGGAGTGATCACATGTTTGCAAAGTAAACATTGAGATGGGGAGTACTGGACAACACCCCAAGGAGAATACAGTCTGGCCAGTTTTGTACAGTGATATCTAAGCATGAAAGTTCCATAGCAATCCATAGTAAGTAAGATACTGGACAAAGTTCCATGACAATGTGACCATTCCATAGTAACAGGCAACTAGCCATAGCAAAAAGTGTTGTTGGGTGCATCTGTCCAGCCTGGACCTAGCTAGGGGACTCTGTGTATTATGGAGCACTGTGGAGAGCTCCACAGCTCAAAGTGATTTACTGATGCATGCATGTGCCTTGGGCCTGTGTTACAGCCAAGGAGCAACAAGGATGCCACAGGGGCAGCAACCACCTCAAAGGTGAACCCAGCTGCCACATAACAAGCTACAGTAACTGTGTTGCACCCTGTGAAACACATGAAGCAACAGCAGAGAAGCATGTGGCAATTCCCTGTTGGGTGTGTCTCATCAACTTACCACTTTGACATATGGCATAGGCAATAGGGCCTGCTGTTGCTATGGGTACAGAGCTGAGAGCAAGGAGGCCAAGCAGCTTGAGGTTCATGGTGGTTTGGTGGAAGGGGCATTATGGTTCAAGGCTGCCTCTTTTATAGGATGAATTGCCACTGCAAGCAGGTGGGCAGGGAAGGTGTCACACATTTAGGTGGGCCCTGCTGGGCATCACACTGTCATGGCTCGGGTGGGATGACTTGGGAGGGTGCCAAGGAACTCTGTTCATGTCTTACATATGTTTATCTATGCTCTTAGCTAACAAAAAGTGGGAAATTTGCATCAGGATCACTTCCCACACCTGACCACCACTCATCTAGCAAATTTGGGCAGGTCTCTTTGCAGAATACCCATTTATTTCATGAATAATTACATGGCCAACATACAGTGTCTTTCAGTAGAATTGAATTGAGTACCAACAAACAGGCAAGGGTTGCATGCAGCCCGCAAGTCACCCAACTCTCACTTTCTCACATGCACAGTCAGCAGGCTACCCCGTGCATTTGCAGTGGCTATGAGCACAGCCACCTGCAAAGTTTCCGGAATAATATGATCCTGTTTCACCCATGCCTGCTCTCTACCAAAGGGCCCGTGTAGCGTGTTGTACGAAAACCCTTTCTCTTTCCTACCTCGAACAATACAGAAGTAACTGTCTGGAAACAGTGCAGCCTGCGATATCCTCGTTCTTGTCTGGATTGCCCTTTGCGCAGGTTTACCTGGAATCCATTCAATACATATAGAGGCTCCCTAAGCGTTAAACTATTGATCGCTGGCGTGGATGGAAATTCGAAGAAATTGTAAATTTGCCTTGGTTCCGAAACATGGTGCTTGTATTTTATACATCGCTCCTCTCTTTCATATTCAATCTTGGAAACATCCAACTAACTGCCTTTAACAGTGTATGTTGTAAACAAGAATTCTCTGCTCTTTCCAGGTGAAAATTGACCCGAAACTCGTGTTCCAAGGTCATCGTAAAGAAGGAAAATATTGGTACATATGGTGACAAAGCAGACACTGGGTATTACAATGAACAGCACAAATAAGAAACAAGCATAGAGTGACACAGTGAGGACAAGAAAACATGGGACCAACTGCTCAGAGGCTCTCTGGATTGATGATCACTCAGTTAGCCCCCACCTTGAAACATAACACACATACTCATTGACAGGGATAGAGCTAAGAGCTCAGGGAATCGGTGCCAGCAACGCGGTCGCGGCGCATGCTGCCATGCATGCACCTTGGGCTGCGTTACAGGCAAGGATCATCTGAGGTGCCGCAGGGGCAGCGACTGTGCCAAAGGTGAATCCGGACGCTGCGTAACAACCCACAGCAACCATGTTGCACCCTGTGCAACACATCAAGCAACAGTGAGGACGCATATAGTTCCGTGTTTGGTTTGTCCCAGCGACTCACCAGTTTGACATAGGGCGTAGGCAAAAGGGCCCGCCATTGCTACGGGTACGGAGCTGAGAGCAAGGAGACCAAGCAGCTTGAGGTTCATGGTGGTTTGGTGGAAGGTGCGTTATGGTTCAAGGCCGCTCCTTTATAGGATGAATTGCCGCCCATCGAGTCCTCTCCGCTAAATTAAACCTAAACTTCATACAGCAAGTTGAGAAGGGTCCTGGAGGGCTGGAGTATGCATGGTGATTCGATTACGCGAAGAAGCTTTTCCTACTATCACCTGCGAGGATGTGATGTGGTGAGTCGTCACAGACCGAATCACACGTATGTGTTCATGACTCTAAGGCCACAGGATATCAGGAGTTACCACGCAATGAGATCATTATCTAGAGCCATCAGAATCTTGTCCGCAATGCGCAGGAAGTGTGGATTGTCGTTACCTGGCAGGAATAATGAGCTCCAAACTAACAAAAAGGTGAAACGAGAATAATGAAATGGAAGGCGGCCAGATACGCTGACTGATAGCGACTGAGCGACAGCGAAGCGTTACCAAGTCTATTGTGTACTATGTATCTAGCTTATGCTCTTCGCAGATAGATCGTTTCAGTTACTCGGACTGACTGTTGCATTCAAAGTCGCATCCCTCGGCTTTCAGTTCCGAATGGCCCATCTTTTCGAGTTTCTCGTCAAAATCTCGGTTCCGATATCCAGACACGATGCGTGCTAGCAGATCGGACGTCGAGACGCCAGGTGTGCGGCGGGTAGGGAGGAATTTTCCTGAGAGGAAATGTAAGTGACTGCGGCTTCTTGGGAATCATAAAGTTGGATGTACCTTGCTGCTTTACGAATGCATACACGTCGTCGTGGCCTTCTGCGCCGTAGGGCTGCTCGTCGTGTGCGACATAATCGATTTTCCACTTCTCGAGAAATGCGGGATCAAGTATCCACGGTGCGTCAGCGACAACTTCGTCTACCCATCGGCAGTGACGAACAGCCTCGCATCTACGGGTTAGGTATGGATGAGACGGGACACGAAAAGGCAGGGAGGGTACGAACCGTTCGGTGTAGCTCATGACGCTGCGACATTTGTGGTGTCGGACATCTTCGTCGCTGCTAACGCCGACGAGCAGGTACACGTTTGGAAATGAGAGCTTTGCTTGTCTGAGCTGTAAGGCGTGGCTAACTCCGTCCTGATTAGTGTTCCGTGGCAAGTTGGGCGGCGAGGGTGGCCCTTACCCGAAGTGAAATAGATCATAAACGCCTAAAGGGCGTTGCGTTAAATACATCTACCGAGATCAGAACGAAACGAGTGGGTTACCGTCTGCGTAGATGCGAACTGGTCTGTCTGTTGGTGGTGGGTTGATGCGATAGAGTCGTCCGGGCTCGCCCTCGATGGCTCTCCTGACGAACGATTGGATGTCGTGAGGTGTGAGTGAGGCAGTATTGAAGGGGGCTGGCTCTTGTATCGATAGCTGGGGTACAGCTGAGTGCACCCTGCTGTCGTCGATCTGTGATGTCAGCGTCGACGTCGACGACGAATGGCGGAGGCCAGGATGCCCGTGATGGCCTGCCCTTGCGGTGATGGATGATTCGACATCGCCGTCGTATGTCTGTGAATCGATGCCGTCGTCGGAGAGCATGCTGGACGCGAGCTGGTGCCGGCCGCCAGCTCTTGCGGCGCCAGACTTGCTATGGAGGGGAGTGGGACGGTTGGAGCGTGCCGAGACGGGTGCAGACTTGGCCGATCCGCCGTCGTCTGTGAGCGGGTCATTGTCCTCTTCGGATCTAGATAGACAGATCGGGTGAGCCGAGCCAAGTCAAGCCAAAAGAATACTTGCGCGTCGTAGGTGGGTGAGTCGGTTGGGAGAGGATGTTTCCCGATCGACTTCCTCAGGGGCTGCGTCTTCCTGTGCTGTGTGTGCAGCAGATCGTCCATGGTGGGTGGGAAGAAGCGACAGGGGGCGGGCACGTGCCAAGCCAAGCCACCGGGTTAGGACCACCACGACGACGACCACGATGTCCGCGGATCTGCCCAAAACATGGATGGCGCTCGCCGTCGCACTCGTCCTCGGCGCTGTCTTCCACGGCCCACCCCGGCCATCCAGTCCGGACTACGCTGTGTGCTCGCCCACCGGCGGCATCCACACGGTAGACCCGGCCCACCCCACCGTACAGTGCATCCTCGTACGGGACACCCGGATTGCAGACGTCGGCAGCCTCGGTGCGTCGCTGTCGTTTGTGTGAGCCTGTCAACTGACACGACGTCAAGAGGATGTCAACGCCCGTTGGAACCAGCGAACTGGAGGGATCCTTGACTTTTGGAGGAGGCCGTCTCTCAACGTGTCGTTCATCGACCCCACCAGTGTAAGTCGTCCCTGGACTCGCTGGTACGTCCCCCAGTTCCGTCCGCTGGCGTTGGTCCACATCTTCGTAGATGCACACGCGCACGTTCTGGCTTACGGCTCATTGAAGCTCAATGTCGATCTCTCTGGTTGCACATCGAAACAAGGTGATGCGCCTGCTCCATGCACCTCAATCACTGACAGACTCAGAGGTACTCGAGAGACTCGTCGACTTCGTCAGAGCAAAACCCGATATCCTCAACAACCCGTCCAAATGGATACAAGGCATGGGCTGGGACCAGAACATTTGGGCAGTGCCAGAGTATCCTCATGCAGTAGGTGTCTGGCACTTGTTCTCGACTCGCACAGCAGCGCATACATATACTCACAATTTCTAGGACGATTTCGATGCTGAACCGCTTCTCAGAGGCAGGCGTATATACTTGGACCGTGTAGATGGTCACGCAGCGTGGGTATCCAGACGCGTGCTACAGCTTATGGGCGAGCTTCCAAACACTGTAGATGGCGGGGAAATCATTCGCGATGGTTCTGCTCACCCAACTGGTATATACATCCACGTACTTTATGCATATACCGCGATTCTTATGCGCGTCAGGCATTTTCGTGGACAACGCGATGTCCCTGATTCCACTTCCACCTCCGAGCGAGGCAGGCATGCAGCGCTATTTCGAGAGGACCGTCAAGGATGCCCTCGCCGTTGGATTGACCAGTATCCATGATGCCGCAACCGAACCTGACGCTATCGAGTTCTACAGGCAGTGAGTACTCTCATATAATCATAAAACCTGCTCATGCCTCGAAGATATGCAGAGTCCAAGAAACTCCCGGTGTGTATCTTATGAATGCCTATTTTCTTCATCCTTAGTCTTCATACCGTAGCTTCGTCTTTATCTCATGGGCCATTTGGATGCCATCGAGTATTGGGGTGACAAACTGCCTCGCCTGGTTGACTACGGTGTTGGGGAACGCCTCAACCTCCGCAGTGTCAAGCTGTTCACCGACGGTATGTCAACTCTTCTGAAATAGGGCACAGATTAATACCGGCTGTAGGTGCGCTTGGCTCTTTTGGAGCAGCCATGCTAGAGCCGGTATGTGCTTATTGTGCTTTTTTTTGCTGGTTATGTACGCTTGCACAGTACAGCGACAATCCATCCACGAATGGACTAATGCGAATCCAGGAAGACGTTCTCTCTAACCTCGTCCAGCGATTCCACGCCGACGGCTGGCAGGTGGTGAGTTTCAATGATTGTCTCCCCTGTGCCTTTGAGATTCAGTGTCCGCTATACGTAGAACGTCCACTGCATCGGCGACCGTGCCAACCGTGTTGTCCTCGATATTTTCGAAGACGTGTTCGCTGGTGCTAATATGTCGGAAGTAAGGCCGCGTATCGAGCATGCGCAGATCATGACTCTTGAAGATCTCGAGAGAGTGGGACGCCTGGGTGGTACGTATATTCATCTGCCTCAGATTCGGATTCCCGTAGTTTTTCAAAACGCTTGTGTTCGATAGTGATACCTAGTGTTCAGCCTACACACGCGTAAGTGTATACGGGGCACGTAAGGATAGTACTAAACTTTTCATTCAGGACCAGTGATATGTGGTATGCAGAACAGCGCTTGGTAAAGTCTTCTTTTTTCGTGGAATGAGCAGAACGTGACTTGTTGTAGGGTCCAGAACGTATCCGTGGGGCATATGCGTACCGCACGATGATTCAGTATGTTTTTTTTGTTTGCTTGGGACATGATGCCCGTTCGAGCCCACTCTCTAGGACGTCTCGAAACCAAGTTCTCCCTCTTGGCTCTGATTTTCCGGTGGAGGGTATTAACCCCCTATTGGGCTTTTATGCTGCAGTCGCTCGGCTCTCGGTTTCTGGACGGTCTCCACATGGCCCCCAAGGATGGTGTGTTGCCAGTTCGTTTGTCCAAGCAAATCTTTGAGTTCTATTTCCCCCGTCCACAGGTACCCCGAGCAGTGTTTGACGCGCTTCCAAGCCCTCAAGGGCATGACACTGGATGCGGCTTATGCTTCGTTTGCCGAGTCTATCACTGGGTCGCTCACCGTGGGTAAGAAAGCCGATTTCGTCGTCCTAGACCGGGACATTATGACAGTCCCGGCGTCGGAGATTCTGGGGACTAAGGTACTGGCGACCGTTATTGATGGAGAGGTAGTTCATGGAGGCTTTTGAGAGCGTTTTCTTTTCCCTCTCTCACATATCAGATACTAGAAGCTGGAACCTGGTCAGTGGGTTGCGTAACTGGGTACCAGGCTGTTCTTCCATCTGTGCTGGATGTATCTAGGGAGCTTATACCCGTGGGCGGTGGATTGTTTGCTCGCACTGCCCTTCCTTTGACCTGTATACCTTTGCATGTTTCCCATACTTTACCCTTTACCGTGTACATCCGCAACAGTGTCCTCTGCCTTTGTGATGCCGAAGTGCACGATATGACGTCCACAATAAGGTCTTCCCTTCATCCCTATGATGGTGGATGGTATGCCCAGGATTCTGGTATTGTGCGCAGAATCGCTTTGAACCGCAGAAGCATTGTTGGGAGAGAGTTCTGGATGTCAACCTAGATACAAAACTGGCCTTCTCATCGAGGAAAGGGAACAAACCTCTTCAGAGGCAATGAAAGCTTTTAGCTCCTCGAATGCACATCGATCCAACATACCTAACTGGATCAACTGTTACGAGCTCCACACCCGTCGGTGATCAGTTGTACAATGTGACGGATTCGTTCTTCTGCAGTTGGTACCATCCAAGACGTTTTTCCTGATACTGGTTGGCGTGGAATGGCGGCAGGCACAATCTCTGCATCACCATCCTGTGTAGTGAGGGAATCACCCCCACTGCGCTGATAGCGTAGCAGGCTACTGCAAATACGTGCTTAGATTACGAGCAACGTTCAAATAACCAGCGACGTCAATCATGTGATATCTGATCCGGTCGTCCGCTGTCTGACGTTTCGACGGGAGATTAAATTAGCTTGGTGATCTCATCAGCTCCGGGATTAAAAGCGGTCTTCCCGCGAGACGAACTTCAAACCTGGAGATGGAGTTGTGCGGGGGCGTGACTTTGGGGGAAAGAGGGAATTGAGAAGCTCGTTGTAGACGCCATGGTATACGTTTACACGTGGGTTCTGTGAAATAATATAAAACTGGCGAATGATTTCGGCTGCCACATGGTGGTTGATTGCAGAGACTGGTACTGAGACCGACTATGAAGCTGTGGCCATTCTACAGGGGCTATTTGGAACCGTTTAGGGTCCTAAACTGAGTTTGAAAAACTTTCCAAAATAGCGGAGGCTGGAGAATCGCACCCCCGAACCTCCCCGAATGAGCAAGTGCTTTCGGCGGAACGCCGACTTGTGCTGGGGTGTCTGTGCAGTGGCGTGTAGAGGCGGGATATCCACCATGTTAGGGTATTTGGATGTCGTCAGCGCATGCTTGTACTAGTAATAAGAAAGCGGAATTTCCTCCGTCCCAACAAAGAGTACACGTAGAACTGCACAATTGTTAGTTAACACAGGCCTCTAATTAAACAAGAAAAACCATTCATCCAGTAGAAAAAAAGTGAAAAAAAAAAAGATCTCAATTTTGGTCAGGAATTGGAGGAAACAACACCCATATTTTCAACCTGCCGCTTGCTCATCGCTGGCAGAGAGTTTTGCAGTGCTCTCTAATCCAGCCTTACTCACGCGACGCATAGGCTGTAGGGTGGCTTCGTCGACGGGTGCACGGCGGACGTGACGCCATCGACCCTCTGCATCCTTGATTTCCATGTCTTGTCCAACGCCTAGCCCTGCGTCAGCGTCATCTTCGGCTTCCTGGGAGGAAGACAACATGGGAGGAAGGCTCTCGCGAGCGTGCGGCAACCTGCGTCCAGGCTGTCCGTTTTGTTCGTCGTCTTCTGTACCGCCGCCGCCGGAAGTACCGGTAGGTCTTCCGCCGAGCTCGCGAGCTTCGAATGCCATTAATTCGGAAACGAATCCGATGTTGGGGGATACACCGCGACGGCGGTCCACGACGAACGCGTATGCGCGGGAGAGGGGCCAGCGGTGGGCGTGGATGAGGTATGCCATTACTGCTGCGACGCTCCGGGAACGACCAGCCTTGCAGTGCACGAATGTTGGTGCGTTGTAGAGTGCTGCTTCGTCTATTTTCACGTAAAGATGACTTCAGTGCCTTCATTTTAACGTGGGCGAGAGGGCGAAGAAGAAACGTACCCAAGGTCTCACATACGAGTCGTAAACAACCGCGGACTTTTTCTTCGTCCACGGTATCACGCATGGGTATGCGTACGTACCGCTCGAATTCGTGGTGTAGGTCCAGCCCATAGTCATCTGCGTCGCACTCTGCGGCGATGTTCAGGATACGACGGATACCGAGTTCTTTGAGTTCGGTCACGTGGTCAGGAACGGTGAGTTCGGGGCCGAGGTAGAGGAAGCCAGGGAGGATCGTGGAGACACTGAAGGAGGGGAGTTCTTCAGGAGCATCGGAGCCGGTGGAGGGAGCCCCCCCAGGAGGGGAAGGTCGTGAGGTGCCAGGTGAGCGTGGAGGGAGGAGTGGCATGGGAGTATCTGGGGTGAGGGGAGTGCGGGGAGGAGTAAGTGTATGTGCAGACTGTGTGAACACGGAGGGAGGTGGAGGGAGGAAGTCTGTGGGGCTCGTGGCCCACCGTGGCGATAAGGCAGGTGGTGTATGGTTCGAGTGCAGGAGGGTTAGATGTGAGGGTGACTGCGGAGGTACGGAGACGCGGGGACTCATGCAAGCGCTCGATTGGGTAGGTGTGATGGGCATCGTGGCAGACCGGGTTGGTTGGACACGGATTTGAAGACGGGGCAGGGTTAGGTGTTGGTCGCTCGGGTACGAAAGGTTTGGTGCGCTGGGACGTCTTGCAGGTAGTCCGGGGTAGTGGTGGTATATGCATTGGGAAGGAGACGAAGTGGGATCATCGGCACTGCGCGACTCGACAAAGGTGAGCGAGGAAGGAGTGGCCGTGTTGATTTGGAAAACGCCTTTTCCTTTTGCACTTTTCGATGACTGGTCCGTCAGAAACGTGGTTGTCAGGGGGAGGTGGTTGGAGGTCGATATGGGTAAAAAGTTTGGGGTGTTTCAGGGCTGCTGCCATCCCGCCTCTGAGATAGTGAACGCAGCCTGGGCCGAGAAGAGACGAGAGGAGGGGTAGGAGTGCCCATGCGGTGACCTGTAAATTATCCTTTTCCGATTCGTCAGTTTCGTCGCCATGTATGATGACGATGTCGCCGTCCCAGTGGTCTGCTGCAGAGAGTGTGTCCCACAAGTTGTTTGTCGTCTTCCGAGGTCATGAATTGACGGAGTGAGTTGAGGGAGTGGAAGCCACCACTGCTGCCTGGTTTTCTGTAACGTTTGAGTATGAGAGAGGGGATGGCGACGTTGACGCTGCCAGCGATACGACGGGCTTGGTATACGGCGTAGGGACGCGTATCGACGAGAATGGGATGCTTTGAAGCGGATAAGCTAAGACGGTCGGCGAGGATGGCTGGGTCCCATGCAGCAGCAGCCAGCACGGAAGGGGGAGGCGAGTGGGGACAGTTCTTGGCTGCTTGAAGAGGCGGAGTCCGAGGCAGAGGAGGGGGAAGCACAGCGCTGCTGCTGGACTGGCTCGACTGGGGTGTAGTACACGCTCGACGTTGCGCTGGACGAGCTGGGCGACCGCAGAGTACGAGCAGCTGGTGTTTTTGTTGTTTTGCCAGACGAATACGGTCGAGTCTGGCTCGGCAGCGAGCTGAACGATCGGATTGGCCGCAGACGGAGATTCTGCTGGACAGTCTTGCGTAGTTTGGCCAGATCTGCGAGGTCCTTTGAGAGGTCGTCTGTCTCGGGTGACTGGGACGAGTCGGACGAGCCCGAAGACGGCGACAGCTGCAGGACATCACAGTCGGCGTCGGCGTCGTCGTCGTCGGTGTCCTCCACTGCGATTGCCGGGTAGAACGCCCTTGCTGTGTCCGGTTTCAGCGTCAGATTGGCAGGCCGTCCCCGTCTCATCTCGTCTCGTCGTCGTCGTGTCGGTGGGACTGGGCGGGTGAGAGGGGTGGGCCGGCCCGGTCCGGCGGGGGAACATGGGAGGGGGGGTCGCGCCGGCGTGCCGTGGGGGGTCGTCTCGTTATTTTCGAGCGCCACTCTGTCCTTTCAATTCCGTGCCTTGACACTGCTACTACCACCTTGCCATGTCTTACAAGTCCTCTGCTTTTCGAAACCAAACGACTGCCTCAGAGCCAGCGGGGGGCAAGTACGGAGCTCAGACAAAACAGCTTCGAGAGATTTTCCCCGACTACTCTTCAGACGGTATGTGTTCAACCAGTTTTCCTCCCCCTGAACATTGGGAAACGCTCACAATTGACATGCCTTTCTTTCTTCCTTTTCTTCAGATCTTCATTCCATCTTAGCAGAAGTCGGTGGCGATCTTGACATTGCTGTTACTCGAATCACCGAAGGTACGCTCGCACCCTTCATCGCCCACAACATTTTTTTTCCTTCTCTTTTTTACGAACCAATGTCGACAGGTCATGCTGAGCAATGGGGCTCTGTGAAAAGCAAAAAGGACAAAAAGACGTCTACCGCAGCTCACTCGAAGGACCCTTCCGTCTCTCGTGACCGGACAGATTCTCGTGGCGGTCGTGGCGGTGGCAGTCGCGGTGGCCGCGGTGGTGCAACACGAGGAGGTTTCTCTCCGCGTGGCGGTCGTGGATCAGCTCGAGGTGGGCCTGGGGTTAACGGTCATTCACGCACCCCACGTCCACACACCCCGAAACCGTCCTCACCCGCTCCTGACACCACCGATAAGGATTGGACCTCTGCTACTGCTGCCGCTGACGTAGATCAATTTGCTGCACAAATCACGGAGACTCCAGTTGCTCCCATCGAGGAGCAAGGTTGGGCCGCTGGTGCTCAGATCTCTTGGGGTGTTTCGCAAGATACAGTCAATGCGACAGTAAAGCCCGCGACTTCTGGCCCTCCAAAACCCACAAAGCCAGGCGATTCTAAGCTCTCTTGGGCTCAAATAGCAAAGTCAGTCAGTTCATGCTCTGTCTGCATTTCCGTCTCAACTAGAATTGGATGGTTGTATCAGACCACAAGAGAAACCTCCCGTTCAGCCGCCTCCACCCGCTCCACCCGCTCCCTCTGCAATTGAGGTTACGGAAACCACACCGGCACCTCCACCGGACGTGATCGTCGAATCCACGCACGAAGGATGGGAAGAACCCACTACCGTTCAGCCTCCAGTTTGGGACGACGAACCACAGGTCAAACCACCGTCAGACGACGCCTGGACATCATCGTTACACCTACAACCAGAACCTCATCAAGAGGAGCTGTCTGTCCCAACATCCGAACCGGAACCCGTTCAATCGACCATACCACCTTGCGAAACCCCCCAGCTTCCTGAACAACCGGCCGTCGTCCCAACTCCTTCGAAGTCTCCATCACCCGTTCCGCTCCGATCGTCGATCCATCCCCACCGCAACGCCAGCAAGTACAAGACGACCGACCAAGCTGTCGTTATGCCTACGTCGAGTCTCGCATCTGGACTGGACAAGGTTGGCATGCAGTTCGGCAGTCTGAGCATTGGAGGTGACATTATCGAGTCTTCTCCGTACGTTGAATTTACGGTTACATTGACCCTTGAACCTGATGGAATGTTTATTCTACAGTATCGAACCTCCTGTGGAACCCACCCCACCCAAACCAAAAGAATCACCTCAACGACCAATCTCAGTTTTACCCCCTGTCCCCCAATCGCCACACGACATTGCACCAAGCACATCTCCGACTCAAACGACCACGACGCTTTCGCCCACAGTGAGCCAACAGGCGTCCGTTCCTCCCCCAGCTCCCGCTCCGGCACTTGCACCTGCACCCGCACCTGCCTCTGCTCCTGCTCCTGCCCCTGCCCCTGCCTCTGCACCCGCACCCGCACCCGCACCCGCCTCCCTGCCAGTTACCTCATCCGCTTCGACACAGCCTTCTCAGTCTCCTCTCACGACCTCTGTATCCCACGCATCGATATTGCCGTCTGTGGGTCAATCAGTGGTGAACACTAACCATACCTTACCGCAACATCAACCCCAGCCATCCACTCAACCACAACAGCCGCCATCTCAACAACCACTGCATTCTCTGGCCATTCCACATCAGCCCCAGCCCTCGGGACCTCTGTCACAACCGCTGCAGCAAGTTCCGACACAACATCAATTCTCGCATCATGGCTTCCCTGCGCATTTCTCTGACCCTGCCGTGCAGCAATCCGCCCAGACGGCTACGCAGATCCAGAGTACGCAGCAACAACCTCAGCAACAGGTATCCGCAACGTACTTCCGGCAGGCTGAGGCTCCTTACTTCCACACTCCAACGCCCCCTGCCAGTGGCCAAGAGTATGCGATAGGTGCCTTTGGTGGTCAGATCGGGCAACAACACCCTGGGCAAGCTTCACACCTCGGCAATTTCGGGAGTGGTGATTATGGATATGAGAGCGCAAGGGTAACGTAGCTGAATTGTGCCGTCTGCATTTTACTCAAGTATCTCACAGGGATTTTACGAATCATATGGTCAATCACCCGGTTTCAGCGGGGGTCGTAATGTCCTTGGCCATGATGATGTCAAGGGCCTTGCGGGCACCAACCAACTCCCCTCAGCCGGAGTCGGCGTGCTTCCACCTTCCTCCCAATCGACTCAGCTGCCACCACAAGGCTCGGTCGCACCGCAGCCATCGGCTGCTCAAGGTCCCCAGCAATCTTACCCACCGCCTACGATGCAGCCCTACTATTACCCATATGCTCAGAACCAATATTACGGCTCTCCCTACAATTCGGGTTATGGTGTTCCACAACCGTTCGTCAAATATCCTGCCATGTACCAACCACCTCCTGCTCAAAGCACTGGTACGGGCAAGCAAACTGGGGTACAACAAGATCACTACGCCCGCGGACCTTACGGCAACCAGCATCAACACCAACCATATGACGAACTGTACCAACATCAGCAACACCACGCCCAGGGTGGCCTGACTGGGGATTACAAACACCCACAGTTGTACAGCAACCAAGGGATCCAAGGTTTTATGGGACTCGGCCAAGGTGGCAACGCCCCGTCTGCGCAGACACTTGGGCAACGTGCTGGTGGTGGTTCTCCCGAAGCGCCATACAAGCCGTATTCGCAAAATGTGGGGGCAAAGGATGGTACACCCGGCGTCGGTGTGGGCGGTGTTGGTCAAAGCCAAGGCGGACGTGGCGGTGGTCAACAGAGTCATGGCCAAGGCTTTTATGGTGCTAACCGATTCGGGTCGTCCGCCGGTGCTGGTGCCCCTCACGGCCAACACCAGCCAGGTGGACAGCAGGGTAGTGGTCCACAGGGACATATGAATGTTGGCTACCCGCAAGGTAATTCCGATGGCAACTTTTATCAGTACCGCCAGCAGGGGGGTTACTGGCAGTGATTGATTGATTAGTGCTTTATACTACGTCATATTTCCACGCATTGTTGGGTTGTCTCGATCGACGTGCTCACTCGTACTCATCTGCTCTTAGCTAGTTGTCTACTCATACCTGTAATGCAACGATATACATTGCATTGTACCTTTAGCATTCAGTTTAGTTCGTCTCGCCGTGGAGAGATATTCAACGAAATGAAGGCATATGTTAAGAATTAAGCAAAGTCTACGCCAGAGAGCCACTGGTCGTAATCGTACATACTTGAGAGTGTGCTACTATCCTCTAGAGAGCCAGCGTCCAGGGCAGTAGATCGGACATGGGCTATGTACGATTCCAAAGCTCCGTCGGCAAGTGCTAGATCACCCCTTCCTGAACTCTTCTCAACAAATCTCATGTAGTGCAATTGGTCCATGTATTCTGCTTCGTCATGCATTGCATCTAGCATCAGTTGAGAGTGGTCGATATATCTGAGCGGCGTCAATAGGTTGTTCCCCCACCAGGGCTCTGTTGGCGTACCTATGGTATTCGGAAAGCTCTTCTGAGGGAACCTTCGGGTCAAGAAGATGTGACGCAAAGACTCCGCTGGACTGAGGTAGATCGTTCTTATGCAATAGCTGGGATTTGTCTGCTGTATCCGCAGGCAATGCTTTCCTTCGTAGCTTCTCATTGTGCGACGAAGGATGCGTGCCCATCCAACGCTTGACGCCTGTTACGAGCCTATGTACGTCGGGTTATAGCGGACATCACCATTGCAAGAATGAGGGACAGAACCTGGGTTGGTGTACGACATGCATGCTACTTGGCAAGAAAGGGCTGTATGACACTCCCTTGATGAACTTCCTTCGTCGTACACACGTGAGATTCGGTTGGTGCGGATCATCGAAACTCGATTTCTCACCCTGGTGGCGTACTCATGCAGCACGCGAAATGCTTTTCGAGCGAAGTGAACAATAAGGGCCGATAGTACTCCGACCAGAAGTCACCTCGCTGTTCGACAAAGTCGCTCAGAGATTTGGTAGATTCATCCAGAGGATACAGGGTCCTCAGGTTTCCAGTGTCAAACCATTCTTGGTATTTTCCCCTTGCTCGAATTGCTTGTGAGTGGCGTTCACCTTGAACGCCGAGGAAAAGGTTAATGGCCATTTGTTTATCAGCATCTAAAGGTGTTGTAGTTAGCACACCCGAAATCTGCGCATTGGAAATGTTTCTGACCGAGTAGAGAGTTTGCATAAAAGCGCCGTATGTTTTCAATGATGTCACGCGAATGACTATTCCAGTGCGGTAGTCGCCGATAGGTTTCAACCCTGTTAACAAGTGCGCTGCCCGTGTACTGCAAAGCAATTGCTTGATGGACATGTTAATCATGGCATGGATCAGATTGCCCGCTCACTATCTCCATGGTCATGATACATCTCGGTCAACATATTGACAGCAACGGAATCGAATGGAAGGTTTGGGTTTCTGACCACGCCAAGCGCATACAACTGGTGCCCAAAAGCTCGCTTTCCGAATACGAACTGTGCAGCATTCGTGCGATCCAAGCAGTCGACGCAGTTGGTACGACATATACCGTTTTGGAGCAGAATGTCGTTGCGCCCAGCGGGACGATGTTGTTCATCCTCCCTGAGCAGCAAGACGAGAATATCAGCAGACGGCAGGGAACACGGAAATGGAAAAGGCCTCACGACCAACAGTTCTGAAGATGGTGGGAATAGGGTTCGGAGCCCGTATGGAAGAAACCTGTCATTTGTATCGATTCCTCAGCCAGGTCTTCTAGGTAGCTAATGACGTCTTGCGTCTTCCTGTGATGGCATTAATACCAGCAAATATGCTGTTGGTAAAGAACGAACTCCTTATATGCACGGGACATGTCCCAAGCACGATATACCATCTTCTTGCCTTCCGGGAGAAATTGGTTCAGATAACGCACGCATTGAGTGTACTCGTCCAATAATTTGGACTCTCTTGGAACTGGTTCTCGTCTCTTTATCAGGTTGAGGATGATGATTGGGGTACCGTAACGCGCAAAAAGGTTATTGAAGTGGCGGGATGCCGCGGTATAGAAGGGGTCGACAACGCTAACTAGTGGATATCAGTAACAAATTCGCGGGTGCTCAACAGCGCACTCACTCTCTATTGGCGGCCGAGGACTCATGCTAGTCATGTCTTGGGTCCAGTATATAGGGATGCTCCCGCGATACTACGGTGACAGTGATGAGGAAGTACAAAACAAGAAAAGAATTTGTGTACCTGTACATAACTTGTGTAGTGTGGGCTAGGTTGCCGTCGTGATGGATGTTCAGATGACGGGACATAGAATGGCGTTGTCAGTGCCTCCGAAACTATCTGCTCCGTCTCAACTTCGTTCGCGACGTTGCCCTGTTTTATATATTAAAATGGAGAAAAACGCGAACAGGTGAGGTATGTATACCTCTTCATTGACGCCTCGGGTAAGGTATCGGGCCCCGGCATAGTGGCGAGACCGACGAGCGATCAGAGTCACAAAGACGACGCGGCTAAGTATGTTGAGTTCTAGCGTCGGGGTGCATTGTTATCTCGCGTTTCGGTCGCTCCGCAGACGTATGGCTTACTTGCTTGATCTACATGACCATGTATGAGGGGGATGAGCCATGCTTGTCCGCCTCGAGGAGATTGGTCATTGAAAGGAAGGGACAGCATGTGGAAATTCCAAACGTAACGGTCGTTGAACCACCACTTCGATTTCTCGAAGCGGTTTGGTTTCGTGAGATTCAGCTGCAACGTAGAGGTGACATCATACGAATAGCTTTCACATAGATGAGAACACAAGAAGGAAAGGGGGATATATTATACCTGAAGTAAAAGTTTTTGGACATGTCCACTTGCTTGAAGACGCTGAGTAGACGCTGTTCTTCCGTCGGTTTGTCCACCTTGTTGTTGAAGCATACGGGTATAATTTCTGTGCTCTCGCAGTGGTAGAGATAATGTCCGCCGAGCAGGGCAACAGATGAACGTTTGGATATGACGATCATATACCAACCGGCTGTAAATTTGACGAACCCTATTCCGCATGAACGTGAGGTGTTGGTCGGCGGTATGATGGAGGTAGCCATACCCGCAACGCCAAAGATGATCCTCGCCTTTCCAATGCCACCAGACGCCCTGTTTCCGTCGTCCAACATCTTAATCATAGCGCTCATTTGCCTTCCACTGTAGTCAGTTTCGTCCTCGATGACATTCAGGTCGTTCTGGGAGGTCCTGTCAATTTTCACAATACGGTGTCTCGAATCAGACGCGTTGGATATGATGATATAGAAGCGCAATTTATTCTCGTAGAGGATGAATTTGTTGAACGCGGAATGCTTAGGCGGGGTGCTGCAGCGGGTTGCATGATGAGTGAGCTTGTCTGTAATGGACACGGACTCAAAGGGAACGTCTGGGTTCGCTGAAGATAGTCGTGTCTGCGAACAGTCCTGGACGGCAGCAGCCTGGTTCTTCTCCACCAGTGCCATGTATCACGAAGAGCTAACGAAGAGGATACAGCCTTATGACGCACTGTCCTGCTTATGTCATCAATTGCCCCTGTCACGAGTAGTGAACATTCACTGAATGCTTAACACTTCCAGCTCATGTCATTGTCTTGTAGGCTTGTTCACTGTAATAAGTAGGCTGTATGATAGGCTTAGACTGTGGAACGAGCGTGCACCTAATTTATGATATCCGTACACTGGTGGTAGGAGCCTCTAGTTGCTTAGTAATCAATCAGCGTGCCAGGGCAGAAATTTACATTTTACAGAGCAAGTATTGACCTCAACGGTACTCAGTGTGTGAGTGTGACCATGCTACGCACAGTGTAAGTGATTGCAACAGGTTAGGTCAATGCACGTCCTCATTCCCATCACACAGGAAGCCGAAAAATGCGCGCTCAAAGAGGGCACTCGAGGCTCGCGAGCCCAAGGAAGTGGAGGATCAACGCAAGGCGATATTTGTTCATGGAATGAAGACTGGAGAAGTAGTAGACAGACTTATGAAAGAGCTGGTACGTTTTTTGTACCCGATTTCTTGGTTAGCGAGGATCTCGTCTGAGCAGTCATGTTAGATGGCACTCAAGCAACCCCATGCAATCTCATTTTCACAAAAAAATGCCATTCGACCGTTTGAGGATGCATCCTCACTCGAGTTTTGGGCTCACAAGAACGATGCATCTATGTTCATGATCGGTCAGTCAACAAAAAAGAGGCCAGCTGGCATTGTTATCGCGCGGACGTTCGACTCAAAATTATTGGACATGTGCGAACTCGGCGTAGAAAGATTCGTGAGTTTATCTGAATTCAAGGTTCGTTTCCTACTTCATGTGTTTTCTGGCAATGTTATGACGTCTTATGCTCGTCATAGACACCAAAATCAACGCCAGGACACAAACCAATGCTTCATTTCGCGTCCGAGCTCTTCGATACCCACCCGCGGTATATGCAACTGAAATCTCTCCTTATGGATCTTTTCAACGGCGAAGTTATTGATTCGATATGTCTTCCTGGGCTGGAACACGTCATTAGCATCACTGTCGCACCTTCAAAAGCATCACAGACGAGCTCCGCTCTCTCTGATGGTACAACACATGAAGATTCTAAAAATCTGCCAAACGTGCATCTACGGACGTACACCGTGAAACTCACGCCCTCTGGAGCGCGGGTACCCCGAGTCCAGCTCACGGAGATGGGCCCTTTTGTTGATTTCTCGCTCCGTCGACACCAAGAAGCGGATCCGGATATGTTGAAAGCGGCCCTGAAGAGACCCAAGTTGAAGAAACAAGATATCGAAAAAGGACTGGGGAAAAAGAAAAAGAATTTGGAGGTCGACGAGATGGGCGACTTGAGGGGGCGTATCCATGTTGCAAAACAAGATCTCAACAAGTTACAGACGCGAAAGATGAAAGGACTAAAAGAAAAATCCGGCGAAGGGGATGGAGATGTGAGCATGAGTACGGATGAATCGGAAGTCGAGGATGCCTCGCCGCCGAAGAGACAAAAAAGAGCTTGAGGATTTGCCCTTGGTTTATGATACTGTACAGGTGTCGCTCAAGTGTATTGCATTCGAGCGCATGAAGGTACAATATAACAGTAAATTTACTTCCCAGCCGCGTGGTAATCCCGCGAGAGGTCTATTTCTCCCTTCAGATGGGTATTCGTGATCCTTACCTGTCTCTGCCTGGGGGCAGAACGCTTTCCCTTTTTCTTAAGGTTAGAAGGCGCCTTGGGGGCAGGCGCTTCTGATGCGGTAGCCTGAAGACCCTCTGCGAGAGGATCCGTAGCACAGATGGATAGACATATATGAGGAACGTACCTGATGTCAATGCCTTTAACAAATCGACATCGTTGGGCACCTTGAGTTGATGCCACAGGTCCAGGAACTCTACCAGGTAGTGTTATAAGCCACGAGTGACGAGAGCGTGTTGCGGTTTAATCCACCTTTTTCTACCTGCTTTCCACCACTCTCCTCGTCGGGTTTGATCTCATTCCAGAACACCATCCGAAGTTGGCCGTCCTTGACAGTGCGAGTGACAAGAACCTCGCCTTCCTTCTCGAGTTCCTCTATCGCTTGGGGGGCTTCTTTCCAGGGTTCCTTTAGAGCGCGAACTGCGATACCGCCACCTTTGCGCGTCTGACGTTGAATTTCAGTCAACAAGGTGGCCTTGTCGCGAAAGTTGAAATCGTGCTTTGGAAAAGTTGACGAGAAGTTGTGACGCAAAGCAGGTAATGACGCATACTCGGTATGAATAAAGACCGGTCTTTGGGTCATGCTGGACACGGTCATGCGACTTGAACTTTTCGAGAAGAACCATGTCTGTTTCGAGAGGAGTGTTCGTCACAATGGAAATGTCTTGTAAACGCATCGGATTTGATGTAGACTGTATGTTAACTGCATTGCAACGTATGATCGTGAACAGAGGACTCGAGACGTTACTTTAAGATAGTCCAGGGCGTAAACGAGCTGCGTATTGACATTGTTACCCGTTCCAGTGTCGGCTGGCTGGGAGTATACAACATCTAAACTCGAGTCAGTCAGTATTCCAGCACGACAACACGACCGTCCGACTTTTCTTGGGGGGCTTCGCAGCGGACATAGTGGTATAGCAAGAGGCCCTGTGGCTGACTAAGCGAATCTCGCTGTGGTCTTCGGTTAGCTGTGGCGAGACTAGGCTCGACACTCATACGATGGCCTATTTTTCGAGGCCCCAGTCAAGTTCAGCTGTGAGGATCGCACAGCCAACTGACAGCGACGACAAGACAAAGTCACCACAAAAGAAGGGTGCGTAGCAGTCCGGGAGACGCGCAGGTGTCCGTCTATTTCTCATTTGCACAGATTCCCCCCAGCGACAATGTAGGAATATACTGATTTACGGGTCCGTATTTCCTTGACCGATTATATCTAGCGCTCATAATCTCCTGCCAGTTCATGCCGATTTCAAAATAAGGGCTGTATCTATTATCATCCACCGGTATGAAATCATCGATAGCTTCATCGGACATCGCCCTAATGTAGACCAGCCCAGTAGCACCTCAACTGATGTGTAGGTTGTATTTCCCCGATCTCTCCATTTTATCTGACGCACTCTGAAGAGCACCCGAGGCACCGGCCCCACCCTCGCTGTCGGCTCAGGCTGTCAATGCTCCTGTATTTGTGCCTAGAACATCTCTCGATGTTGTTCCGACTGCTCCTTCCGCAGCAATCACTACCGTTCACTCCTTCGTAAATACCATCCCTGCAAGTCCTTGTTGAGTTAACTGACTAAACCAAGTGATTCGCTCACCCCTTATTACACTTCCCAGGAGGTCGATTACGAAGACCCTTCTCTGAGCACATATTTTGGGACAGCTCAATCAACCTTTCTAAGACAGCCAGTGAGTTTATTTGGCCTCTTCAGATGACATGTCCAAAGTTCTTGTCCTCGAGCTCGACTATCATCTCTACAGCCATCCAATCCCTGATAGGTTTGCACCTGCGCACTTCATCTCCGACAATCTTCGGGAAGAACTGCAAAAGCGTTCCGAAGCAGTTCACACCATTCCCTCCATCCCATATCATGTTCCTGAGGAGCTCCAAGGGTACCACTCCCTGATCCCTCTTGAACCAATAACACCCGAACGACGAAAGCTTGTTAGTTGGTATTCGACTGTGTACCGAGCGACGAGCATCAACGACGGCGCCGCTTACGTCCTACGTCGCATCGAAAGTGTGCCGCTTGTACTCTCGTCTCGACGAAAGATCTGCTGACGTATGTAGACTTCAGGCTGACACATCATGCTGCGTTCGGCATGATCGAATCGTGGTCGCGTATACGACATCCGAACATTGTCCGTATTCGGGAGGCCTTCACAACGCGTGCATTCAACGATAGCTGTCGGTTTCATCGTCTAGTTTGGGAATTTCGTCGGTTCATGTTCCATTGTAGCTCTCGTCGTGTGTTATGACTATCATCCAAACTCGCAAAGTCTTATGGAGTTGTACTTTCGATCCTTGTCACCAAGTGCTTTACATGGCCAACTGTCCGCCGCGTCCATGAACCGCATACCGGAGGCTACCCTCTGGACCTACATTATCCAGATTGCAAATGCTATCCGGGTAGCGCACGAAGCGGGTTTGGCAATTCGTATGATCGACCCGGCGAAGATATTACTGACCGGAAAGAACAGGTGCGTGTTGTATGTTTGAACGGGTGAGAATAACTACCTGACTGCCAACCAACTATTCAGGCTACGCATCAACGCCTGCGGCATCGTCGACGTGTTGCTGTATGATACGCGGCAGGACACTGGGCTTGCACAACAGGAGGATCTTGTCATGTTCGGTCGGCTAGTGATCGCATTGTGTTGCAGCAGTATTACAGCTTTGAACACATTGCCAAAGGCGCTGGAGGTCATGGGCAGAATGTACTCGGCTGAGATCAAAACCCTAGCGTTGTATTTGATTTCGAAACCAGGTCCTCACAAGGTTAGATTTACTGCTATCGGGGAATTTGCTGCTCGTGAATTTGTACTGCAGACCATTGCGCAGATCATGGAGTTGATCGGTACCAATCGTTTGGTGCGCGAGATGGATGAGATGCAAACGTAAGTCCAAGTTAGAATACCGTGCACGGTCTGTATTCATGTTTCCCCAGTGCCAACGACCGACTTGAAGCGGAGCTCATGAGCGAACTCGAGAATGGCCGACTTGTTCGGTTGCTATGCAAGTTCGGGTTCATCAATGAAAGGCCAGAGTATGTGTGCCGAGCAGCCGTTCTCGCAAGTAGGACTGATCTTGGGCTAGGTTCGCTCGAGAGCCTCGCTGGTCAGAGACGGGTGACCGGTACATAATAAAACTCTTCCGTGACTACGTCTTCCACAAAGTGGACGAGAACGGAAGCCCAGTAGTCGACTTATCTCACGTACTAACCTGTTTAAACAAGGTAGGTGTTAAGTGTATTGCGAATTCTCGGGCTACAGCGTGGATTCCAGCTGGATTGTGGGTCCGACGAGCGCGTAATGCTCGTTTCTCGGGATGAGCAGAGTTGTCTTGTGGTTTCTTTCAAGGAGGTGAAAGCGTGTATCGAGTCGGCATTCAGGTTTGTCTCCTCTGTATCGGTGCAAAGGTGATTCCTCATGACTTTGTTCGTCGACAGCGATCTGTCTCGGGCGTCTCGGTAGTGATCCTAAGTACATACGTTGGTATAATTTCGAAAAACACGCGTAAAATATAGAAAATCGTGCTTGATAGCTCGGGGCAGTGGTAGTTGGCTGTCATGTGATTTACGGCAGAGAGCGCTTGTTACTGTCGTTCCTCTCCGAGCTCGTTCGCTTCGACCACAGACAGCAAAAAAAATGAGCGGCCAATACGACGTCCTCATCGTCGGCGCGGGCATTGCAGGCTCCGCACTCGCCCACGCTCTGTCCACGATCACTTCGAAGCTGCGAGCCTCGCCCCTCCGCATCGCATTGCTCGAGCGTTCGCTTGCCGAGCCAGACCGCATCGTGGGCGAACTCCTTCAGCCTGGGGGTGTAGCAGCGCTCCAGAAGCTCGGACTTGAATCGTGTCTTGAAGGCATAGATGCCATACCCGAGCATGGTTACTGCGTCGTTCAGTCTGGTCAGATTGTACACATACCTTACCCAGACGGCAGGCGGGGTTGCAGTTTCCACCATGGCCGGTTTGTCATGGCGCTTCGACAGCGTGCCAAGCGGGCGCCGGGAGTGGACGTCGTCGAGGCAACTGTGAACGAGCTCATCGAGTGCCAGCACACCAAGCGGGTCCTTGGCGTCCGTGCAACCCGGCCGAATTCCGTTGAGAAGGAGTCCTATTTCGCGGACCTTGTCATTATTGCAGACGGATGCTTCTCTAATTTCAGGAATGCTGTCATGGGAAAGGCTCTCAGGGAGTCTACGACAAGAAGTCATTTTTGCGGAGTCATTCTCAAGGATACCCAGTTGCCAATGCCCCAACACGGCACCGTTGCCCTCGCGAGAGGTCACGGACCGGTGCTAATGTACCAGATTTCGGAGCACGATACCCGTATGCTCGTAGCCGTCAAGCATCCCGTTCCACACGATCTCAAGGTATACATCGCGCTTTCTCATATAATTGACGTCGTGTTGACATTCAGATACAAGGGACATATTCTCAAAGATGTCGTCCCGCACCTCCCGGCGTCACTCCATGTAGCCGTCCATGAGGCGCTAGACAAGGATCGCATCAGACGCATGCCCAATTCTTTTCTTCCTGCCGTGGAACAAGGTGGTAAGTACACCAGAGAAGGTGCAATCCTCATCGGCGACTCGTGGAATATGCGTCACCCTCTCACTGGCGGCGGCATGACTGTTGCATTGCATGATGTCGTCATCTTATCGAAGCTACTCGCCAAGGCCGACTTTCGAAACTGGGACCAGATGTCGAATTTACTGAGTAGTTGGTACTGGTCACGCAAACCGCTTTCCTCCACGGTCAACATACTCAGCTTCGCATTGTACGACTTATTCGGTGCCGATGGTTATTCCCTTCCGTTAAGAGAGTTATTTTGAGTTACTAATGCAGGCATAATTGCAGATGAAAACCTTGCTGTCTTACAGAGGGGTTGCTTCAAGTATTTTGAGCGCGGTGGTGAATGTGTCCGTGGTCCCGTCTCCCTCCTTGCAGGGTATGTCTCTACGTACTGCGGTTGTTTTCCCCCCCAACTGACTCCGATCCAGAATCGCCCCTTCGCCTACTCTCCTTGCCTACCACTTCTTCGCTGTTGCATTCTATTCCATCTGGGTCATGTTTGTCCACCCGCGACCGGCGGTTAATGAGTCGAATTCTGATAAGCCGCTCATGTTGTCCCCGCACATATGGGAGTACCCTGGCTTAGTAGTCAAGAGTGTAACAGTCGTGAGTGGAATAGTTCTGTTTGCAAGTCTGCGCTAATAGACCTTTTGCGGGACGCGGCACATTCATCATATTAGTTGTGGACCGCGTGCGTTGTGTTTGGACCGCTCCTCTGGTCAGAGATACGATGGTGGTGAAACGATTGGGTGGACCCACATTGACTTTGCTCACGCGACGTTTGTATAGCGATGTAGCGTATGTATCGTATGGGGATCCAATGCTATTACTTAGACTTAGAACATGCTGGGTAATCGATACTGCTGGTGTGAACTTGGTCCAGATATTCTTTGACCGGCTGTGTTCTGTCCCGACCGCCTCTTTCACCCATGGCGATATCATCCACCCAACGACTGCCTGTCCTCCCGCTCCCCTTCCCGGTAGTTCTCTTGCCAACGGCCAGGCTGACAATTCCTATTAGCCGTGAGCTAGCAGAAAGGTTACAGGCCGTCCTACATGACTCCGACTCCAATCAGCCAAGAGTCGTAGCTACCGTTCCAGTTCCTCCTCCTCCTGACCCCTCGAATGTCTCCAGTTACCCTCCACCTCTTAATGGTACCGGTCCAGTTCATGGCACTGCCGCACGTATCGTGCATTTAGTTCCCGTGCGCACGCTCTCTGCTTCTGTTTCTCCTCACCAGCCATACGTCCTTTCACTCCATGGCTTGACCCGCATTCGTCTCGCACAACCCCTCGATCTAGACTCCCAAGTGGCTGACTTTCTTTCTGAACGTACTGTCCATCATCCACCAGCCGACCAAACACCATCTCGTGGGGCAGTAGAAACCTTTAAAGACGCCGCGTTGAGGCTGCTCGACCGTCTAGCGAAAGATTCCGTGCAATCTCAGCGTAAAGATGATTGGCTCAGGGTCTCCGTAATGGTAGAGGATGTTCCAGACCATCGTTCGGCATGGATGGCAGACGTGCTAGTTGCTGCTATTAACTGTGCCTACGCCGATAAACTTGGTACGTGATAATGATTTTGCGAACATCATAGTCAACTCATGGACCACTAAGCTTTTCTAGCGGCTACTACTGTCGAGGATCGTCTCCGCCACGCCACCGAACTGTTTGTTAAACAAACTTCCATATCCGAAGTGTCGCAGAAGATTGCGAATGCGGTCGACGAGTCGCTATCTCGTCAGCAGAAGGAATATTTCTTACGACAACAACTGGCAGCCATTCAACGGGAGCTTCAAATTCTACATACCACCAATAATGCAGGCTCTGGCGTCCCATCTGGAAGTCCTAGTCTCAAGACTGGAGGTCCCGGTAATGAAGTGGATGACGACGACCAAGCAGACGCAGATGACCTTACTGATTTGAAAAAGAAGATCGAAGCCCTTGAAGCGGGTAGTGAGGAACGCAAGCTTGGTGTTCGAGAGTGGAGGAGACTAAAGCGTATTCCGCAAGGCAGTGTCGAGAGTGGTGTGATTAGAACATACGTGAGTTGTTATCGATGATTCACGGGGGCCGACGCTGAACCATCGGTGCAGCTTGAGTGGTTGGCAAGCCTACCTTGGCCCTCCGCGGCGTTGTCATCGTCTGTGGATCAAGAGATAATCAAAGAGTCTGGGTTCCTTGCCAAGGCTCGGTGGGTTCTGCTTGTTCTTCGCCATGGTGCCTCTGTTAACTTTTATCTTGATGGAATTAGTGCCCAACTTGATGCTGACCACTTCGGTCTTGATCAGATCAAGCGCCGACTCATTGAATATCTTGCAGTGCTTAGACTGCGTGCAGTAACGGAGGCTGCGTCGCAAGCATCAGTGTCCCAACAACCGATGTTGCAACTGGCCGCAGCGTCTGCCCAGTCCGCTGATCGAAACTGTGCAAGGAAAGGCGTCAAGGGGCCCATTTTACTGTAGGTTGGATGTTGTGTACGTTCTGCGGATAGTAACAACTTGTTTCTTGACAGGTTCGTGGGTCCACCGGGAACTGGCAAGACCTCTCTTGGTCAGTCAATCGCTAAGGCGTTAGGCAGACCTTTCCAGCGCATATCTTTGGGTGGAGTAAGAGACGAGGCGGAAATAAGGTAATTTATCACTCACCCGTGAGAGCGTCGTGATGTAACCCCCTTTCGCAGGGGTCATCGAAGAACATATGTCGCTTCTGGGCCGGGAATGATTGTCCAAGCACTGAGGAAAGCGGGTCGTATCGACCCGGTGATTCTCCTGCAAGTTCATTGTTTGCTTGCACTTTCTATCCCTCAAGAGCTAACTTGGGTGATCATACAGAGATGAGATTGATAAAGTTGGTCAAAGTAATTTTCACGGTGATCCAGCTGCTGCCTTGTTGGAAGTGTTGGACCCAGAACAAAACCACGCATTCAATGTGAGGACGTTTCTGGCTGTCTTATATATATATATATATTTATATTTATATCGTATTTTGCAGGACCACTACATCAATGTCCCAGTTGACCTCAGTCGGGTTCTCTTTATCTGCACGTGCAATGCACTCGATTCAATCTCTGCTCCACTCCTCGACCGGTGCGAGGTAGTCGAGTTATCAGGTGAGAAGAAGAGCAGCGTTTTTACACACTTACCATTCCTTTGCAGGCTATACATATGACGAGAAGATCAATATTGCCCGACGGTATCTCTTGCCAAAGCAACTCAGGGCTAACGGTTTGTCGGAATCATTACTAGCCTTAACGGATAGTGCTCTTCTTCGCATTGTCACGCTCTATACCCGCGAAGCAGGGGTACGAGGTCTCGAACGAGCTCTCAGCTCCGTTGCACGTTTCAAGGCTGTGGAATGGGTGAACCATCTCGATAGCATTGCTGGGACAGAACGAAGCGATACCGTGCCCAAGGGGTGGCAAAGTGTGGTCAAAGAAGAGGACATTCAGAGAATCCTTGGCGTCCCTCGCTGGGACGGTGAAGAACGTGAACGAGAAGAGAAAATCGGTGTTGTATATGGGCTTGTCGTGACTGGTATGGGAGAAGGGGGGTTAATGCCTGTGGAGAGCACAGCAGTGCCTGGTTCTGGTCACTTGAAGTTGACCGGCAGTCTTGGAGACGTCATCAAGGAGAGCGGAGAGATAGCACTGAGCTGGGTCAAGGCACATGCATTTGACCTTGGCATTACAGCTGGGAAGGGTATTGATCCCTTGAAAGTGCCCGATCCTATTGATATTCACCTTCACCTTCCTGCTGGTGCACAGAAAAAGGATGGTCCAAGTGCAGGAGTGGCAATGGTGAGACGTCTTATGCCGGCTATTCCTTGTAATTTATTCCAGGGGCTTTGTAGACATGTGCTTTGGTGTCGTTGCTGACAGGTGTTATGGCACCGAAGGATATGGCAATGACCGGTGAGGTAAGGTCTCTGTCGATTGTGGTACGGCTCTATTTGACTGATCCAGATAACGCTTCGTGGTCGAGTTACACCGGTTGGTGGTATAAGGATGAAAGTGCTTGGTGCACATCGTGCCAAAGTTCAGAAGATTATTCTACCATGGGCGAACAAAAGAGAAGTTGAACATGAGGTTGCACTTGAAGTTCGGCAGCAGATGCAGTTTCATTTTGTGCAAACCATTGATGAGGCACTCGAAGCTGCATTTGGTAAGGGCGTGTTAGGATGGAAGAGGGAGGTAATGGTGATGGAGAGCCGGCTTTGATGCACAGTCAATCCTGTTGGTGATCTGGTTCATATCTCACTGCTTATTGTACTCTACTTGTATGTAATGGCTGCTGTCCTTGATACATATATCAGTTGGGAATCACCTTGCTTGAAGGGCAGGATTTCTGGCAGGTGGGAACAGAGTGCTGGGGATTGCTACTTGTATGCCACTTGTCAAAACCAGTTCTCCTCAGTCTACTAGGGGGCCAGAGGGTCAAGGGATGGAACCCAAAGGCTGAGGGTGGTGATAGCTGGAGGCCAAAGGTAGGGATTACTGGAGGCCAGGTGGTTGTCACATCCATGACTCTTGGACTCAAGTCTGGCCCAGTCAAGTCTGGACCTAGCTGTCCAGTCAAGCAACTCTGGCCCTAAGTAACCCAATGCCAGCCTACATAACTCAAGCCTGGTGTTTTACCCCTATCTCTGGTCTGCTCTGGCCTCTCAGCCTTGCACTGCTCCACCCTGGTCCTCCCAGGTCCATGTCCAGGTCACCTGGACATAACTCTGGTCTGTTTTCCAATGTTTGTGCTATATTTAGTTTAGTCCTTTTGCCTGATCTCTGCTTACCATATGAAACCTGTGTCTGACTCCAGTTAAGCCAGTCACCCAGGCTTTGACTATTAGGTGTGGCTGTCCACCCCTTGCTAACCATCTTGCTAATAGCTTATTAACAAGTCTGGCTCTATTACCCTTATCTTACCCATGTCTGGCAATTTTGTTTACATTTATTTGGGTCTACTGTGTAGTGGTTGGCATTTTTAAAGTACACATGGGCTTTTTGGGGTTGGTTTCAAGCCCATGCACCTGGTTAGGCCATATGAGATGGTCAGTGGAGGTTGAGCCCATGTATGGCTTGTGCACATGTGTTACATGAGAGCCATGAACCTATTGTCACCTTGTAGTATGGGAGAGCCCAACTGATGAGTGTCACCATGTAGTACAGCTGAGCCTGAGAGGAAATGTTGTCATGAGGAATGGTGCAGCTGTGGTTTGAATTGTCATTGTCAGTTACAAGCAGGCTGGGGAGTAAGTGTCATCATGGACTATGGGAGAGCCCAATAAATGCATGTCACCATAGCATACAGCTGAGCCCAAGAGTAGGAGTCATTATGGAGGTTGGCTGGGCAGAGGTTAGAATTGTCATCATGGGGTACAAGCCAGCTGTGGGATTCACATAGTGTAGTCACATTTAGTCACAACACATGGGCAGCCTGTGTGCCAAAACACCAATGCTCATATAGACCCTGAGACAGGCCTGCCTAAATAGATTAGCCAGTACACATGGACAGGCCCAAGGGACTAAAGTGAGAGCAACACATCACAACATATGGATGGGCCCATCAGTAATCTCATGTAATATGGATGGGCCCATCAGTAATCTCATGTATAGCATCACAACATATGGATGGGCCCTTCAGTAGTATTATTTATATCATCACAACATATGGGCAGGCCTGGCCCCAGTAGGATGTACCCTGTTGAAACATAAAGACAGGCCTGTCACTAATATCATTTAATAGAGTCACAACATATGGGCAGGCCTGGCCCCAGTAAGATGTACCCTGTCGAAACATAAAGACAGGCCCATCACTAATATCATTTAATAGAGTTGCAACATATGGACAGGCCCTTCAGTAATATTATTTATATTGTCACAACATAGAGACAGGCCTGTCAGTAATCTCATGCATAGCATCACAACATATGGGTGGGCCTGGCCCCAGCAAGATGTACCCTGTTGAAACATAAAGCCAGGCCTGTCACTAATATCATTTAATAGAGTCACAACATATGGACAGGCCCTTCAGTGATATTATTGATATTGTCACAACATAAAGATGGGCCTGTCAGTAATCTCATGTATAGCATCACAACATATGGACAGTCCCTTCAGCAGATTTATTTATATTGTCACAACATATGGGCAGGCCCAGCCCCAGTAAGATGTACCCTGTTGAAACATAAAGATGGGCCCATCAGTAATGCTGTTTAATAGCATCACAACATAAGGATGGGCCCTTCAGTAGTATTGTTTCTATTGTCGCAACATATGGATGGGCCCATCAGTAATATCATCTAATAGCATCACAACATAAGGACAGGCCCTTCAGTAGTATCATGTATATCATCACAGCAAATGGACAGGCCCATCTAGCAAGATGCACCCCTGTTGCAACATAAGGATGAGTTTGTGTATGGTATTCTTAGGCAGCAGAAAGGGAGATCCAAGCTATCTACATAAGGATGGTCCATGTAAGGCATTCTCAGGCAGCAGAAAGGGAGATCAAAGGGATCTACATAAGGATGGGCCCATCCATGGTATTCTCAGGCAGCAGATAAGGGAAAACAAAAACCAGTGTTACAACATAAGATGGGCTGATCTGTCCATCACAGGATTACAAACCCTTGGCACTGCATAAGACAGGCCAATCCATCATATCATAGATAGCTCACCACAAATGGATGGGCCTATCCATAATTGGGTTATCCCCCTGTCACAATATAAGACAGGCCCAGGAAGACAAGAAATGAAGAAAGTGGAACCTCTCGCACTATAGAGTATCTGAATTTCCTACTATAAATTGTGTTTCATGTTGGATGATTTGCCTATTTAGTTGGAATCTCAGGCGCTGGTCTATGTAGCTGCAAGCCAGGCTCTGCCATTGGAGCAGACAGGAAACATGCAAAACAAACAGCAATGCTATTCCAGAACAATGCATTGTATTTTTATCTGAGCTTCTGCTTCATATATGCATTCAGGATTATTGACTTGTAGTACCAGTATTGCTGTCATGCTGTGGGAATCATTCATAGGCAGGATAAAAAATGTGACATCCACATATCTCATTGTCTGTCTTTAACCTTTGACTCTTCCACTCTCCAATCACCATCACCACTCTCACCATCAAACTACTCCATTGTCTCATCATCAGAAACATGTTGTTGTCATTGTCTTGCAAGCTCTTCAAGGAATTGCCTGAGCTTGATGCTGTGGCCAACTGCATCCTTCAAATTTACTTCAAGGATATCACAGAAAGCAGCAAGCTGGGAAAGGTGGACAAGATTGTGAAGTGGAGAGGTGCCATCAAGGTGATAAACAATGAACTAGTGTGTCATAGCATCATCACATTTTTTTCACTAACTGATGCATTCAGGACACTGTACACGACCTCATTGCTAGGATGGATGAGATTCTGATGACCCTCATCAGCAGTTGACATGTTCTTAAAGTGGCATGAAGACCTCAGCTCAATTGAGCACCTGTGGCCTGAGTGGAAGACTGCCCTATCCCCTTCCAAAACCAACATCGCCAACCACAAGTGGCTTGACATCATCAAGCATCAATATGACTACCACTGGTTGGGCCTCCCTATTCCCTGTGTTGTGCCAACACCAACACCACCTGCTCAAGAGACCAAAATGCCTATGAGCAACAAAGGAAAATGGAAAGCAACTGAGGCAGAGGTGGAGCAAATGATAGCAGATAGCTTGCACAGGATGGAGGTGGATGATGAGGGTGAAGATGAGGTTCCAGAGAAGGAGGATGATGAGGAAGAACCAGCATGAGGCAGGCAGAAGTGCAAAGCTGCTGTGAAAACGACATCCCATTGATCCAGACATCAATCCCACTCTAGGAAGGCAACAGCAGAAACTGACAATGATGAAGATGTTCCTGCTCAAGGCCAATCAAAATGCAAGCCTCGTCCACTGTTGGATGGACTATATGGTCATGCTGCCATAGCTGCCAGAAGGACACCTTCCCCTGACCCCCATTCCTGCAACTTGTGCTGCAGATGCAAGGTCTGATGCTACAAGAACCCCAGGAAGTCCTGCTTCCCATGTGACAGTTGCAAAATTTGATGTAGCCATGCCAAAGGTGGGATTGCTGCTCCAACTCAATGGAATCCATCATGAGCTAGGGGAAAAAAGTGAGCTCAAAGTCTGTCCCCAACAATGGAGACCCAAGAATCCCAAAGTCCAAAGGAACATCCCCCAAAGCAACATGTGTCAATGGCTTCCAAAGCCATCAATGCTGGGGTTGGGCCCTCCAACCAGGGAGAGACAATCCCCAAGGGATCTTCACTCAGTATGTTCACAATTTCATGTATTTACACTGACTCAAATTTTATTTAGAGATTTGCATTCCTGCATTCAAACACAGGGATTCCTGCCCAATCCCAGCCACTGTATGAGTGGATTTGATCGTTGAGGCTGGCCCATCTGTTGTGCAGGAGGTAGAGGGATCTACAGCAGCAGGTACATTTAAT